>NC_135786.1:54580000-54735000 GCF_051106095.1 Pogona vitticeps
TAGAATCAATAGAATATGGGATGCCAGTAAATCTAGCTAGCTCAGTAAAGCGAGATATACTTTCTTGTCTTTTTTAATCTACCTTTCTTTTGAGGCTACAGTTTTATCCTAATAGACTCAGGATGTAAACCAGAATGCTAAGTATAAGATGTAAGTGGAGAAATAACATGTTTTGTTGAATGCAGTTAGATAAACTTTGGAAAGAATTGAATAGCTGCTGCTATTCATGGGAGCTGCGGTTATCATGAACTGCTGCTGGAGCTCAGGAGTTAATGAGACTGGACACAAAAGTCCCAGCATGGGGACACCATTAGTAGCTAATCCCATTCTCAGCCCAGTACCAACTCCTGCCTTGCAATTGTGTAAGAAAGACAAGGCTTCCACTGACCCCATTACCTTAACTTAAGGGATGTTAGAGAGGCTGGAGTGGTGGAATTTTGTTAAAAGGCTATAAGAATTATGTATGCCGAGCAGTATGATTGCTTCTAAATTACCATTGGCAGTCCACCTCAAAACACCATTGATCCAGTGGGAATTTTAGTAATTAAAGACTTCACCCTGCCTTGTTGATTTATTGGATTTATACCTCACACCATCTAGCAACCAGGTCACTCTGGGCAGCTAACAACAATATAAACAGCAATATTAAAACACGATAGAAAATATAATACATAGCAACAAGATAAATTAAAACATATGGCAATGAAGGTGGTCAAAGGGTGATGAAAAGGATGGCAAAAAGGATGGTAAAAGGGCCCCTGAGACCTTAATGGTCAGAGAAAGCCTGGCGGAAGAGCCAAGTCTTCAATGCTCATTTGAACCAATCCAGCGAGGGTGCCAGGCGGATCTCAATAAGCAGGTTGTTCCACAGGCAGGGGGCAACCACCGAGAAGGCCCAGTTTCTTGTTTCTTCCCTCCAGGCCACCTTCAGGATCCAGGCCCTCGATTGCCCTGCCTGTGAAGAATGGGTATCACGGACAGATCTGGCTGGGAGCAGGCATTCTGATAGGTACCGAGGTCCTAAACTGTTTAGAACTTTGAATGTTATCATCATAATCTTGATGAACCAGTAGCCAGTGAAGGGTGGCCAGAGTGGGGGAGATGTGCTGAAATTTCTTCAACCCAATTATTAATCTGCCCGCTGAATTTTGGACCAGTTGAAGTCTCAGTATCAGCCTCAAGGGCAGCCCCACATAGAGAGCACTATAGTAGTCTATTCTTGAGATTATGGGGGCATGAATCAGCATTGTGAGTGTCCCCACGTCTAGATAGGGACGCAGCTGGGCAATCCTCTGATGATGGAAATGGGCTGCCCAGATCACAGATGCCACCTGGGTTTCCATGGTGAGATCCAGGTCCAGGCAGATGCCCAAGCTGCGAACCTCACTCTTCATGGGAAGAGTCATTCCCCCAAAGGAGAGGGAGTTTCCCAACTCGGTGATGCCAGGGCTGCATCTTGTTCAAATTCAACCTCAGTCCATTTGCCTTCATCCACTAAAGTATGGTCCCCAAGCAGCATTCAAGGGTCGTAACAGCATCCACTGCAGTTGTAGAAAAGGAGGAGTAGAGCTGGGTGTCATCTGCCTAAACAGCTTGGGCCCTGGATACCTGAAGGACCACCTCCTTCCATATGAACCTACCCGGCAGTTAAGATCTAGCCAAGGGGCCCTTTTGAAAGAGCCATCTCTTAAGGAGATAAGAGGGAGGGCTTGTAGGCAAAGGGCCTTTTTTGCAGATGCCCCCAGACTATGGAATGCCCTCCCAACTGAGATTCATCTGGTGCCGACACTGATGACATTTCCGTGCCAGGTCAAAACCTTCCTGTTCCAGGAGGCTTTTAATTGAAATAATATCAGCTGATGGCAATTTTTAGTTTATATTTTAATTGCATTTTAATTGTTTTGACTTTTTAATGTATTTTAAATGTTGTAAGCTGCCCAGAGACCTTTGGGTAGTGTGGGTAGCATATAAATTAATTTAATAAATAAATAAATCGGTGTACTGATGGAACCAGGTCCCACAACTCCAGATGACCTCACCCAGCGGCCTCATATAGATATTAAATAGCATTGACAAGATGATCGACCCCTGCAGAATCCCACAATTGAGGATCCACGGGGTGGATGTCATCTTACCAAGCTGCACTCTCTGACGACGGTCCTCCAGGAAGGAATCAGAGCCATGCCAAAGTGAGGCCACCAATCCCCAATTCGGAGAGCCGGCCCAGGAGAATACTGTGGCTGACAGTATCAAAGGCTGCTGAGATATTGAGGAGGACCAACAAGGACATATTGCCCCTGTCAGCCTCCCTCAGGAGGTCATCCTGCAGGGTGACCAATGCTGTTTCCATACCATACCATGGCCTGAAGCCTGACTGGAATTGATCAAGTGCATCAGTTTCCTCCAGGAGGGCCTGGAGCTGATCGGCCAACACCCTCTCGACCACTTTACTCAAGTAAGAAAAATTGGCATTGGGCCTATAATTCCCAAGTTTAGCTGCTGCCAAATTAAGTTTCTTTTGAATGGGCCTAATGAGTGTCTCCTTGAGGGCAGGGGGAACCATGCCCTCCTGGAAAGACCCATTAATTTTTACAGTGGCCCATTCTGTTGTTACTGGCTTGGCTGCTTTGATGACCCAAGGGTCTAAGGAGGAGGTGGTGGCACGACAGTGTGCAAGTACTCTGTCCACCTCATTGGACATCACAAGTTGGAAGCAAGTTAACCTTGCTGGACAAGACAATGCACTGGACATCTCAGCTCAATCTACTGTCTGTAAAAAGGGATCAAGGTCCTGGCAGATGGCCTCCACTTTAGATTTAATAAATGCCTCAAATTGGTGACAGGGAATACTAGAGGGAGGCCTATCACTGTGACCAACTCTGGATAGATCGTGTACTATACGGAAAAGTTCCACCTGCTGGTTGTGAGCTTTGCTTATCCGGTCAGTGAAGAAAGCTCTTCTAGCAATCTTTACCCTAGATAAGTAAAGGTTAGATGCAATCCTTGCATCTTTTAGATTAATTTCCATTGGGGCCCTTCTCCAAATGCTCTCTAGCCTTCTCCGATTAAGCTTCATGGCCCTCAGCCACTGGTTAAACCAGTGGGCTGGTTGGGCTTGGCAGTGGAGAGGGTGTCACCGCCCTGATAGTGGCAGTATACCAGCCAGCCACCAGAGCATTGACAGGAGTGCCAACCAAGTCAGCCTGAATCCCCTGCATGGTATCTTGGAATCCATCAGGATCCAGTAACCTGCAGGGGCAGACCATCTTAATGGGTCTGAGCTCCCTGCGGGAGGAAAGTGCCACTGAGAGGCTGCATTTAATTAGGTAGTGATCCGACCTTGACAAGGGGGGCAATACCAAGTCAGCCACCATCAGAGCACACTCTCGCTGCTTGGCAGCAAAGACCAGATCCACCATATCGCCACCCACGTGGGTAGAGTCATTGAACTGCTGGGTCAAATGCAAGGAAGCCATGGTTTCCAAGAACTCATGAGCTAGGGTGTCACAGAACATGAAACAGGGGCACAGGAAGCTCTTGATTAATATACATTTTACCCAAACCATCTGCTGATATAATCAGCTTTAAATAAATTTACATAGTAGAATTTTCCCAATGTGTGTTAGTAATCCTTCAGTAATGAAGTTAATGCTTTACTGTTTGTAGAAATATCCATCCATCTACCTGCCCAACAACAAAGAATCTGGAAAATGCACAAGATTGCTGAGATTGCTGTGGATTTTTTAAAACCACCATCTTGCAGCTAGAATGTTTACTTTCATTGACTAGGTAGCCTTCCAGACAGAATAGGATTGTCCTGTAGAAGTGGGCAAGCTATCCCCACAAAGGTAAAATAAACCTTGAAACTGGCACAAGTACTCCCAAACAGTCCTATGTATTAGCAAATGTAGGTAGTCTCTCAGTAGAAGTTTATTCTTGAAATGGCAGAACACAGCAGCCACTATTTAAGCGTTTCAGTGTGGGTGAAATTGAAAGACATATTATAGGAATTAATTATTTCATTTTGAGATCCATCTTTTGTTGCACAGTTCTTGATTGAGGCACCATTAACTTCCCGTAAATGTCAGGGTCTTTTACCTCTTCATTTTACAGACCTTTCATTTTCAATATAGCTGGTACATATTACTGTTTTGTTACAGAAACTGTACTGTAACCCATTACATATTGTGCAAGAAGTGTCATTGGTCACTAATGAAAACACCTCTGATCAGATAAAAAGAAAAGAAATATATGACTTTGAGTCCATTATTTCTCTCTGTGTGTGCACCTATAAGGAATTTCAGAGGTCAAGGCAATACTGTTACTACCTTCACACTTCTACTCTAGTTGTCACAATTAGAAGTGTTAAAGTAAGGTCTTTATTTTATCTGCCTTTTTGACCAATTTGATCTGAGTTTGTAAAAAAAAGGTAGTACACTCCTGTGGGGCAAATAAAACTAGCATCTAACTTTGGGAATGTTGTTACGACATTATACATGAGGGAAGGCTATGAAGGATTTGTCTCAAGTCTTTCCATTTTCACAATTGTTAACCAAACATGGAGCAAGGATTATTCAGGACAGTTGCCTTGACATGGTGAGACGTGATACTGATCTCCTCTCATGTGATATCAAAACACCACATGCTTTTCTCTATCATGATTTCTCCAATTTGTGGAAAATATACTTTTGTAAGTATCTTGTCTCATTTGACCTTTGTGGAGCTAAGCATGCAGATACACACACATACAAATGCCTGCGCCCCAAGCATGACAGAATAGGCTGATAGACTACCAAAAACAAACAAACAAACAAACAAAAAACAATTTATACAATGCTACTACTTTTACATACAAGGCAACAGTTATGATGTGCAAAAATGAGCAAATTCTCTCCTAGATGAACCCTCTGAGGATCCCATCATCTTGTAGTGACTCATTCTGAAAAGGCTTTTTAACCCTGTCATTGATTTCTATGCAACAAAGAATGAACTCAAGGTTGACATCCCTATCCACACTTTACTGATAGGAGTGATATGTCCACCATCAAATAGTGGACTTTGGGATTCCACCTCCCTCTTGAGATGAAGTTTCTTCATCAGATTTGAACACCTGAAATCTAAAATGCCTCTTTTGTGTCCCGGGGGGGGGGGAATTCCATCCCCCTTCTTGCTTTATTTTTTGTTCCTCTATTGCCATTCGACTTTTCTATAACTGTTATTTATTGAGGAACAATTGTTTCTTAAGTGGTTCCCTGTTTTGGACCCAGATTTCCTCCCTTGTTTCTTCACAAGAAGAGGCCTCTTCTTTGACCGCATGAAAATACAAATGCTGCAAATTGGTCTTGCAAGTTTGGAGGCAGGCTTTGCAAAAGCAGGGGAAATCAAGGGTTCTCCTCAGTATGGGCTCAAGAGCACTCAGGGTGTGATGTTGTTCTCTAAAAACCATGACAACCTGTGTCCTTTAAAGTAAGTGTCCCCCTAGTATCATCATCTCTAAATTTTCATTTGCTATAACGATCCCCAAACAACTGAGAAAAGAACTAAATAGATCATACACGGGTGAGCATAACTTGAAACACCTTCTGTCGCATAGTCCTCATGTACAGCCTAACTGCAACTGATCTGAATCGAGTCCGGGCTGAGAGAATTTTCAAGGAAAATTCACAAAGCATTCCAATTGGATTATAAGCCCTTACTGTCACTTATATAGAATCAGAGAAGTGCAGAGGTGGAAGGCACCAAAGAGTAATCAAGTCCACCACCCTGCCAGTGCCTGAAAACCATAGCTAAGGTATCCCTGGCATATCGCCGTTCAACATATCCCTGGCATATCGCTTTCAAATCTTCAGTGAAGGAAAGTCCACCATATTCTGAAGAAATCTGCTCCACTGTTAAGCAGAAATTTCACTGTCATAATCAGACACACACCTCTGCTGGCCCTTTCTTGCTAATATGAAACCAGTAGTTCATCTCCTACTATCTAGAATACCAGAGATCAAGGTGATCCCATAAACCTGCAAAGTGTTGAAGATGGCTGTCATATTATGTCTCCATCATCCCTTTTTCAGGCTAAATGTACTCAACCCCTTCAAATATTTCCCACAATACAGTAGTTGGCTTTCAGACCCTTCACCATCTTTGTCATCCTATTCTAGACACATTCCAGCTTGTCAATATCTTTCTAATGGTGATGTCTAGGACTCAACATGGTATTCAATGTGTGGTCTGACCAGATAAAGATAGAATAGACCTGTTAATTCCTTTGAGCTGGGCACTGTACATCTGTTGATGCAGACTGGAATTGCATTAATGTTCTTTTTGCAACTATTGGCCCATGTTTGACTTTTCATCTACAGTGGACCCTTGACTTACAGATGGCTTGACTTACAGACTTTTTGAGTTACAGACTTCTCTGACCGCAAAATGTAGGTTTGACTTGCAGACTGAGATTTGACTTACAGACCAGAAAAAAACCAAAATGGAACAAAAATGGCCTGTTACGGGATTAATCGGTTTTCAATGCACTGTAGGTCAATGGAGACTTGACTTACAGACTTTTTGACTTGAGAACCGCCTTCCAATATGGATTAAGTTCTCAAGTCAAGACCCCACTGTACAAGCAACCTTGTATTCTTTCTTCACAAATTGGTGTCAAACCAAGAGCCAGCTTTCCATTATTTATTCCATTTGATCTTCCTTCCAGATATAGAATATTAAATTTATCCCAGTTGAAATTCATTTTATTTGTTTTGGTCTACTTTCTCAATTTGTCAGGATCATCTTAAACCTTGTTTCTGCTTTTTTTTGTATGAACCTTTGACTGTGTGAACAGCAAACTATGGCAAGTTCTTAAAGAAATGGGAGTGCCTGACCACCTTGTCTACCTCCTGAGAAATCTATATGTGGGACAGGAAGCAACAGTTAGAACTGGATATGGAACAACTGATTGGTTCAAAATTGGGAAAGGAGTAGGACAAGGCTCTATATTGTCCCCCTGCTTATTTAACTTATATGCAGAATACATCATGCAAAAGTGAGGACTGAATGAATCCTAAGCCAGATTTAAGATTGCTGGAAGAAATATCAACAACCTCAGATATGCAGATGACATTACTCTGATGGCAGAAAGTGAGAAGGAATTAAAGAACCTCTTAATGAGGGTGAAAGTTAGAAGGCTGAGTTAAACTTGAGCTGCCTCCCTGGGATTGAACCCCGGGTTGTGAGCACAGTTTTTGCTGCAGTTCAGCAGTTTAACCACTGAGCCATGAGGCAATGCTAAACCACATCTCAGTTGTTTCTACCCAGAGGGTATGAAGAGGGTTGTCATAAGTTAGAATTGACTTGATGACATACAATTATTGCTGTTAAAAAAGGCTCATCTTGAAATGCTATAGCAGGTGCATGAAGGTAGGTGGAATTTTGTCTAGCTTACACAGTGTATATACTGATTGTATGTAGAGGTAGAAAAGCACTCACAAGCAGCTCCAGATCCTCGGCTATAAAATAGAAATATATGTCTGTTATTTTATAAGGTTGTTCTGAGGCCAAACAAACTTTTAACCCACAAAGTACATTGCACTGTAATTCCCCTGATTCAAAACTCTTTACATGCTCTGAAGCACTGATCTTATTCCTAAACAAGGAGGCTTCCTTCCCATTCATTTCTACAAGTGCATCTGTACATATGCTCTCTGTGTGAGAGAAAGAGTAGGAAGTGGTTCCCTCACTTTTGATTTCCCACCACCTACTGCTAGCCCCCAGAAAGCTATCTTTTGGGGGAATGTGGCCCCTGGACTGAAAAAGCCTCTTTACTCCTGACATATTGTTGCCATTGTTATTTTAAGTGCCAGGAAAAGGTATTTTAATAGGATGCTGCCATTCACAACCACATCCTGTTTTGTTCAGAAGTGGAATAATTCATGAGGGGGAAAAATCACAGATGGGGAGAACTTCTTAATGGAAGAAATCTCACATGGCCAGACAAAGATTCTACTTTTCTTTCTGTTATGACTCTGAGTTTTAATTTGCATTGGAGAAAAGTGCCATTTTTAGGGGAGATCTGGAAAAAATGCTTCTCCATATTTTAAAATTGATTTTGGAAATTTAAAAAGTACCAGAGGATGAAAGATTGAATTACACGACGGCACCAACCTGACATTTCAATATCACTTTGTATGGAAATATATATCAAGAAATGAAGACTTTAGCAGGCTGCCTTAAGGAATCTGCAGAAGTGTGGCTAGAGCTTTTGCAGCAAGAAATAATTTTTTTACGGTCCCACAAAGCAAAATTGTAGCAGAAGGATCAGCAAATAAAGCAGCATAAATGTGTTTTCATGTCACTTTTATTAACAAGTGAAATAGAAAATGCACTTGTTCTCCTATATTATATGGAGTGATTTTTAAAACTATGTCCTATACCCATTTGCAGGTCATTACAGATGGCTAAAAGGGGGAAAAGAGCATAAGTCTATTTAAATTGTTCATTTACACAAATTGTAAGTTTGGGAAACCTTCATTTGCATTCTATTCTGAAATAATAAGGATCAGCGAAGTATTGTGGCTAATGAAAACAGCTTGAAAATTCTTTCCGATACACTGGGAGAAAGCAGATGGGAGTGTATGATGTTCTGGTCTTGCAATGTGTTGGGAAGGGTTAGAAAACAGACGGCTGCCAATGTTTTGCAGTGAACCTCTGAAAATGCACACTGCCCTTTAACTGACAAGAAGCAGAATGCTAAAATGCTGATGTTTTCCTCACTTAATCTCTAGTAGACGTTGCTGTGTGAAAGTACACTCTCTTCCTCATTCATTTGCCCAGCTGCTTTCTCCACTCGCTCGTTGAAGCCTTCATTGAACTACAGCTTTATCTTCCTTCTTGTGTAGTCCAAGTAGATTCATGAATCACCACTATTCTCATTTGCTCTTCTTTGCAGTAACTATGTGTGCCATCATGATGACGTGGTGGTGTAAAAACCATGACTGACCCTCAACACATGGCCCAAGGCCCCAGTACCAGGTTCTGATCTCACAGCATGTTTGATTATTGTGTGCCTTTGTTGACACTGTGGTGATATGATAGGATGATGGAAAAGGACCGTGGTATTATCCTGAATTATTGCAAACCTCCCTCATCACTCCTCAGCCAGTGTCAGAATTAATGAAGGGAGGTATGCATTTGACAGCTTTATAAGCTGATTCCCTTACTATCCCCACAGGGGAGTGGTAGACTTTGCAACAATCTGCAGCAAGATGTAAGACCAAAGAAGGAAGCTAAGGAAACCAGTAACATTGGCCAGAATTCCAATGTTACTGGTTTCCAACTTTGTTCCTGAATAAATAAATTGTGTATGCCACTGAGACAAGTTTCAGCACTTAACGAGGCACTGTTGTCATACTTAGTCATATGCCACATATATGACTTGAAATTTATTACTTAGTTGCAATTTGCTGCTACAACATACAGTATGTGATTTTATTCACTCTGGAGTAAATTCTCAATAGGATTCTGGCCATTATTTCAATGTTCCAGATAAGGATAGATAACAAAGGTGTGCCATGTCAGAGAACCAGGCTCATGTGGAAGGAAGACATGGACAGTTAAAGAGAATATAGCAGCTGTTTCTCCTCAAATGAAATATTTAAGGAATTTTGAGTGAATCCAAAGTGTTGATAAGAATAAAAACATTTCTTAGGTGGGTATCTATAGATCCATAAAGTCAAGAACATTTACAGTTCAACCTGGAAACAGAAAATGTGTTGTGAAAAGGTACTGCTAGCAAGAACCACCAATGAATAGAGAAAAGCACAGCTTTTGCCTTATATTTTAGATAGATCCTGAGTTTCAGAACCAGTTTGATCTGGAGCTCAACACCTTTTTCAAAATGAGGCAGATGAACAAAAAAAAATTGTGAGAGAAATCTTGCGCATTAGCTAGTGCAAAAGGAAGCAGTGTTAGAATGATGAGCGTACCTGCAGTTCTTTGTTTTCCTGCTCTACTTTTTCCCTTTTTTGCTTTCTTCTCTAAGAGGTTAACTCAGGAACATCCTTCAGCTGACACTCAATAGATAGATTTTGCCCATCAGGTATTGGCTGCTTCAAGCTGCAAATTAAAATACAGGAAACTTCAGTCCTCGGAATGCTGCCACTTATCATTTTTATGGGCGTGGGATTACTCGTTAGCACACTTGTTTACTGATTGTTAGGCCAAGGAGAAATCTATAGGCTGTGCTATTTTAATAACTGCTCAGAAGGATGCATTTACCTATTCAGAAGTTAAAACAATGGGCTGGGATTCGGAAGATAGGTTTCTAAAGATCTACCCAAGGAATCAATAAACTTTAAAAAAACATATAAATGATTTTGTTAGATCCAATTGGCCTTTTCTAATGACTGGAAAAATATGAGTTAGCATACCTCTTGTGGGTATAAATGCATTATAGAAAGTGTCTGGGTGACTATCAGGATAAATATGAAGACTTCTATTAAGTAATGTCTGAGACAGCAGAAGAGCTTGAAAAATTTTCTCCTCCTCCTCCTTTCTCTCTCCTCCTCCTCCTCTTTATTTATTTCTCTCTCTTTTTTTAATTAACTGCCCATGTTGCCTAGGAGATTCTGGAGGCTGCATGTCAGTGAAGTGACTCCCCCAACCTCCAATATATACCCTGCCATTTTCTTTTACATATGTTTGTCTTGTTACACAGTTATGTGGACACATGTCCCTTCTTAAGATACCATCCCTATCATCTAAAGACAGAAGGCTTCAAAAAAATTCTGAAAGTAATTCACGAAGGAATCCAATGGTAGCTGCCTTGAAATAACTGATCCCCTCAATACTTTGGCTTCAAGGGACCGCTGCTGTTTTAGAGGCGGTCACACCTAAGAGCTTAGACAAGTTCCTTTTTCAGAGTGCATCTCCCAGGATGCTTCAGCCAGCTTGGCTACTGAGAGCTGCAGTCCAAAAACAGAGCTTACACAAGCTGGCAGGTCTCACTAAAGGCAGCACCCTTCCTGTCCCATCTACAGAAGCCATAAAGATTTGTTTTCAAATGGCTCTGGCACCAGGTCACCATCTCAGGTGCCACTCCCCCTCTCTGTGTGCACTATATCACCCTCTCCTTGCTGCCACGGAGCATCCTTATCTACCCAGGCCAAGGCAGACCTGCTCCCACTATCAGCAATCATTGGATTAACAGAGCTTATCAGTTTATTAGGGGACAAAAGACACTTAGCAGAAAGATTCTGAGGCAGTGTGAGAGGCAGATAAGAATGAATGTTAGCTTCTTAGAGCACTGTGCAGGGCACATCACAGGATATGGGAGTGTGCTTTAAAAAAAGAATATATTGAATTACTTGGGGAGAACTATAGAACTCACAAGCCTAATACAACTGGACAGAAGTAAGGCTGCCTCATGCCACTCAGCCGATGAACCTCCGGCCCAGTCTGCTTGCAAAGGCAACTTTGCCATAGCCCCCCTTTTCTTCAATAGCACTGCCAATCCACTATAAAGCCAATCAACTATGGTATGGGGTAGTATGCCAAATCCAAAGAGAGGAATGTGGAAGAGATAAATTACAGAAGACTTGGACATGAATCATGAGTAAATGAATTTTTTAAAAAAGATGCTCGAACACTTCTGCTATGATGTCCTAAGGCACTTGTCACCATTCTAATTTACATTTCAGCCCAAAATAATGGGATATTCTGAAAAATCTTGATAAGTCTCTAACACAGCAGTTTTAAATACCCTTAGCCCCACTATCAAAATCTTTGCTTTTATTTATTTATTTATTTGTTTGTTTGTTTGTTTGTTTGTTTGTTTGTTTATATTTATATGCCACCCATATAAATTTTAGAAAGTTCCTTTTTAGAAAGTTTTAGAAAGCTAGAACTTTTAGAAAGTTCCTTTTTTCAGAGTGCATCTCCCAGACTCCTCCAGCCAGCTGGGCCACTGAGAATTGCAGTCCAAAAACAAAGTTTATGCTCTGTTTATTGGAAAGCAAAGTTGCATATACTCTTTTTTCACCATCTATCTGTCTGTCTGTTTTCTACTCCACTTTTCTACCCACAGAGGGACTCTTCCCAATCCTGTTATCCACATGGGTGACATTTTGGATGAATTATTTTTACAGCAAAATGACTGCATGGCAGTGCCTGGAAAAGTTACTGTTTGGGAGTTCAACTCCCAGGATTCCCCAACAATCATGAGTAGGAATAAAAGTCTCAAAAAATAACATTAGAACGCTCAACTGATACATTCATTTTAACCACAAGAAGTGTGAATTTGCTGCTTTCCCATTAAGAATCTGTCTACTTTGACTGTGCTGTCAACCACAGCCAAAACCACAACCACACACATTTTCTTACTAATGCTGAGTACTCCTGTCCCCCTGGGTAACCTTTCAAAAGCCTCATCTTTTATCTGTGACCAGGTGTAATGACCCAGGGGTGGGCTGCGGGAAAGGATGAAGCAACTTCACCTAGGTGACTACATGGTGAAGTCTGTAAAACTTCTGCCAAACTTTTTAACAACTATGCTACTTTTTCACCCTGGTCCTTTGCTCTCTTAATTAAAAATATAATGAAACTCAATTCCGCTGCAATCCATTCTGGCAAGAAATGACTCTCCTAGGATTCCAAATAGCCAGCCTCATAGGGTTATAGAGGCTGTAAAAGAAAAAATAAAATTTTTCGGCTCTCCTATGTTAATTATCTTCTCTTCTAAACAACCTCGCTTTTGTTCCGCTAAAATGGGTTGAATGGCTCCTCACACTGTGAATGGCAGCTACATGTGAGGGCGAGAAACTGGTATTGGAAAGCTTCTTCACACCATAACTGCTCTTGTAGTTTATCAAATTTGTTGCCTTCCAAGAGAACAGAGAATAAAAACGAATTCTTTCTACTGAGGCATAACGGATCTTGTTGGTGCCTGCAAAACAGACTCAGCTTTTGATGTTATCATAATGAGAAGCATAGAGAAACAGGTGGGCTAGCAGCAAATGCACTTTTTAAAAGGTACAGAGCAACAGGCACAGCAGGTAAATAACAATAATTATCTTCTAACAAGCTAGCATCTTTTAGTACAGCCATATTAAAAAATACTTTGTTGAACTATCACAATCTATAGTATGGCCATCTGCCCTCGGATTTAGATGCCCTCTGAAGAGGTGTGTTGGCATACATTTTCAAAAGGTTATGAAGGATTATAGTGATCTAACTCAGGAGGCATCTAGATGGGGGAAGCTGGAGCAGTCTGGTTCGCGCTTACAATGTTCTTATATTGATTGTGATCTATGTGATCTCTCACTTGAGCAATCCTTTCATTCACTGATTGACTTTTCTTGTCCTGTGAGAAGGGGCCAAACAGGTCTTCAGATCATCTGACTTATCCACTTTCAACACTCCCCTTCTCATCCCCTTGCCTCCTTTTTCCCGTGGCCATCATCCAGCAGGCCACAGTGACTTTCCTTTGTTGTTGTTGTTGTTGTTGTTGTTGTTGTTGTTGTTGTTGTTGTTGTTGTTGTTGTTGTTGTTGTTGTTGTTGTTGTTGTTGTTGTTGTTGTTGTTGTTGTTGTTGTTAAATAAAAGGATGGAAATATTTCTAAAGGTCCCATCAGTTTCTGAATCAAGTGTCGGTCCTAGACTCCAAATAATATGGGAAGGTCAATTTGCCGTGAAGAAAAACATAGCACAGTGAATTACTTAATTGAACTATCTGGAAGTGGACTTAAGCTAATAGTTCATCATGCCAGTAGTTTAAAACCATATGTAACCAGAGATGAGGTGATTCTTGCACACATTACTTGAAAGTAAGAGAAAAGAGTAACAGATGGGTGGTGATTATCTCATTAGAGAATCATTTTGGCACGTGAATTATGATGTGTTTTACAAAATTATTGTTCACACTTTTGACATTCTATACTCTTAGGTTGTTAAATATCTTATTTTTCTAGAGAAAACTTTTTGATAAAGTAGTAGTCTGAATAAAAGCTTAGTCATAATGGATTGCATTGTCTTGAATGGGTATTCATGTATGATAAAACTATGGCAGCTTTATATTTGTGATGTGGAAAGAGAGCAATGCATCTACCTAACACAGTATACATAATGCCTCCAATGTATCTTGTTTATCTAGAATAGCTTTGCATCAGTAGAAAATAAAATTTAAAAAATCTGAAATGGTAGATTAAAATAAAGGAAGAGGGTTCCCATTGTCCCTTTCAATGTTACAACCTGCCAAATACAGTACATCACAGTGTTATCACTTCAGATAACATTGGTCACAGCTCTGTTATGGTGCAGACTAACCAACCACACAGGCTACAGAACAGGCTAATCAGGAGGGCAAAAAACTCCGTAGCAACTAGCACTGTTCCAAAAGAGAGCAAGAGAGCTCTAAAAAGGGACAAGATGGATCACTCTAAGTCAAAATGTGTCAACACTTTAAATCAACCAGCACCAAAAGTGGTCCAAATAGCAAGTTATTCATTTCTCTTTCTTACTTTTTTGGTTCCTCAGTAGTTGGTTTCTTGTCCAATGTCTTAGTTTATTCATTTCCCATCCCCATGGACCACAACAGGAACACTGGACATAAAAGAGTTGAAAGTTAATAAACCAAAGAAATCTTCTCTTGAGAAGAAGCTGATGAATATGCTTTGCTTTATGAGTGCTGCCCATTCTTTATATATATTGATTGAGAAGTCCCAAGAATTTTAGTGAGCTTTACTTCCATCTATGCCTGCTTAGGATTTTAGGCTTCCAGTGCACTTGAAACAAGTATGTCCTATAAGAAGCCATTTATTAGAAGAACGTTCCTCATTGTAGTGAGCTTCTTCACAGTAGTTTCCTATTGGGATGCACACACCAAATTCTAATGCAAATCTTATCAGAAATTCAGTGCTAATATTGGAGGTCAAATATATACATGTTGCTTTCAGTCCAAAGTGGCATTTGATGCTGGTGAAAAGGCACTAAATAATCCTTAGCTTATTGATCCAAGGTCATCCATGCCAAGGGTTGATCAATAGAAAGGGACAGCTGAGTGTTTCTGTAATAAAGTACCTCCATCCTACCAGATTTGGAAGAGAGTGACAGAATGAGAGATTAAATTCCCTTGCCATTGACAGCTCATCAAATCAAAGATGTATTAGAGAAGAAAAATTACATTTTCTGAGTGCTGAAGGGAAGAATCAAACAGTAAAGGAACAGCTTGTGCAACTTGAGAGTAAATATTGGCAAAGCCAAAGCTACATGGAACTTCTTCAGCCACATCCAAATGGAATTCAGTTTTGGTTTCAAGATTCAGCCTCCATAGAGAATCAACATTCTCAGCAGTTGCACCCTCTATGTGGAATGCCTTCCCCCAGGAAATATGCCAGGTGCCCTCCCTTGGCACTTTTGAGAAGCTCCTGAAAATGGAGCTTTTTAGGGAAGGCTTTGGGTGGGTCCTCCTCATTTAATGGGCAGAGGAGGCAAGAATGCTGAATGAGGGAAACTGGGTTTTTGTTTGTTTGTTTTTTGCTGCCTACCCTGCTATGCATAATTGTAGTTAGCAGATTTTTTTTACAGTTGACTTCACAATATATGTTCTTTATTTTTTTGTTGTACACTGCCCAGAGTAGCAATTTTGCTAGGTAAGTGGTATAAAAATAAGATAAATAAATAAAACAAATGTACAGATGCATGTGAAAGCATTCCTGCAATGCCCAAATGGAGAAACATCAGTATTCAGTCAGTGGAAATCTCAGAATCTAAGTGTCCAGGGGGTCATAGTTCGGAGCATGCCATGTCCAACTGCCACACCCTCAAAAACTAGGAAATTCATTATGCCAAACACATCTTACAAAATACAACGTTCACATTTATATGGGTAGCAGAATTCCATATGAAAGGCAGCATCGGGTTTAGATTGTCCTGTCAGATTTTCATCCTGAGGCAGATTGCCCTGATATAGATTATTCAGCCACCCATGAAGATATGCCCACCTCTCTTTTTTTAGTGAAAGAACTATGCGTGTGTGCATGTGTATGCATAGAGTTCACATACTGGCTTTCCTGCATGAAGAAAAGCATGTGGAAAACTTTGTTCCATTTTTCCCCCTTCCTTTTTTTGACTTCTCTTGTCTGGCACCGAGAACCTGCAGAAGCTCTCTACCAGGTCATATCCTTTAGTAGGGGTCAAATGAAAATAAGTGCTTTTGTTTTAGATTACATGAAACATTACTTCATTGGGCTAAATAATATATGACATGACATTAGGCAGAGATATTACCACAGCTGCCCTGAGAGTGCTCCTGACACCAAAGTGAGCTGCAGCCCATGGCCATGCAAGGGTGCAGGTCCAGCCAGAGTTGAGCATTCTGAAGCTTCATTAATTTCCTCTTAACATGGGCGTTCCTCTTCCTTCTCCTGGGGAGAGCAAGGCAGAAAACAAAGACCAGCTCATGAGCAGCAGTCAACAACTGGAACCCACAGATGTGTGAGAAGGGAAGGTGCTGGGATAGAAGAAGGAGTGCTCTTTCAATGTTCATGCTTAGGATAAGGGAAAAGATGTAGAGGAGTGAGGTGGGGAGGCAGCTGGGAGTTGAATCCTAACTGGTGAAGATGGCCAAAGGTCAGCTGAAGCTATGCTGAACCCAACCCCGCCCAGCCTAGCTAGCCTTCTGTTAGCCAAACGTTGTGCCTGCATTGTGGCTGTGTCCCTGGGTTGGAGGTGGTTTGAATCTGGCACAACATGGTTCTTACCTTGCTCTGCCCATTTACCATCCCTTTCTGGAGAGCTCTTCTGCTGTCAGGTCTGCTGGAAGGAGGAGGTTCTGCAAGCAAAATAAGATTTCTATCAGCAGAAGGGAATTTTTGCCATGAGGAGAGGCTACTGCACTTTTTTCAGTCAGGACTGCACTATGATCTGGTATCCCCACCAATGCCATTTTTCCATACAGATATAGGTGTCTGTAAATAGTTTCCTTTCTGAAAATTAAGATGAGCCTGGAATAGATATGCCAGGAAATCTGTTGTTTCTCTGCCATTAAAGAGTTTTCATGTCTCAGCCCTTGAAATGCACGGGACATTTTTAAAATATCCAGTTCATATAAAATGTCTGCTGGTTTAGGGACACAGAATGAAATATCCTTTCTTCAAAAACCCCATGCACAGCTTTGTAGGGGGACTTTTTATTTCCCCTCAATACTACGAATCTAGCTTGAGAGAATGAAATAACTCCCAAGCCCATTAATGTCAATTTCTTTGTCTCTGTTTGTGAAACCTTGGGTGTTTTTTTTTTAAAGAGATAACTCACTGAACAGTTGTTTTTTAAAATACCAAGACAGCAAGAAAGTTTTGTCAGAAATGTTTAGGAGATCCACCAGTGAAGGGAAGCTTTTAGCTAAGCTATTAAAAGGAGGAGTGGATGCAGGGGAGAAAGCAGGTTCCCTGGAGGCAGAGCTGTAAATGGCCATCTTGCCCATCCCATTCTCTCGGGACAATTACTGCTATTGCTCTGCTACAAGCCTTCTGTTATCAAACACTCTTCCCTTTAGGTTAACTGTAAAGAGAAATTGGCAGCAAAGCTCCAGTGGACACTTCGGCCTGGCAGAGTCCAGCTTGTCGATGCCTCTGGGGTTTTATGGCCCCTTCAAGCCCCTATATCACTCTGACACTTACATAATTACATATCGGAGCAGAGAGGATGAAGCATCCGGAACCTCCTAAATGTGTCAACATGATTTGAAGGGTTTGGGCTCTGCTGGACTTTTTTAGTCGTTTGATTTCTGACTCCAATGAAAGAGGCCTTTGCAGGATCAATACCGACAAGGCCTTAAGAAGTGAGCAGGACCCTAAAAAAGACCATTACAGCATTGCACTAGACAAAACACACACACACACCATACAATTCACTGGTGATTAGCAGGTGGTTCTATTTTCATTCTATACAGGTGGGAAATATAATATTTATACTTCCAGTCCCAGCTGAGGAAATGGACTCATGAAAAGTCTGACAGGTAAATGCATCATAAGTCTTGTTCATTCATTTTAAATACACACACACATACATACACACACACATACACACACACAGTGCACACACATACAACTCCCATGTACAGTTGTAAACAGTAGAATTCATTTTTATGGAGTTTGGCAGAAGTCAGTAACACACTGGGATGGTGATAACAATGTATATATCAAAGAGAAGGAGAAAGCAATGGTGTGAGGATCATATAGTGTGTCAGATAGAGACTAGTAAGTTCCAGCTTTGCAGTTCTAAGTTTATTATATGAGCTGCTCTGATTTAGATATCTGGCTGCAGAGCCAGTAGATGGGAGTTCGATTCCCCCCGTGCTCCCTTGAGACAGGCTGGAATCGAAGATCCATAGGGCGTCTTCCAGCTCTGCAATTCTAAGATCATTATTATTAAAACTCCAGGGAACCAGTGGTGTTATTAGTATTTGTAATTAATTGAGTTCTCAAAATTAACAAATGCAATAAAGCTGCTAGAACTCCAGCAAAGATAAAACTGGGAAATTTTACTCAAAACAAATTCTTCTCCCATGATTTTGTTCACATATTTGGCAGCTTACAGTATTAAAAGGAACAAAGTTAAAAGTGAAAATACTTATTACAATATTTTAAAAAGAATTAAACAAATATCACATTAAAACTTATAAATAAGAGCAATATTAAAAATGCAAGTAAATCAGCAGAAATCCCCATGGTCAACCAGTCATTTAAAGGAAAGACTGCCTATAGACAAAGGTGCTCTGCTTGCGGAAGGACAGCAAAGATGGGGACAGTCTGGTATCTCATGAGAAGGAGCTCCAGGGTCTTGGAGCAGCAACAGAGAAGGCTGTCTCCAGTGTCCCCATCAAACATGCCTGTAGGGAACTGAGAGAAAGGCCTCTTGTGATGATAACACCCTGGCAGGCTCATATAGGGAGATACAGTCTTTTACATAGTTTGGACCCAAAACATTTAAAGCTTTCTAGATTAAAACCAGCATTTTGAATTGTGCCCAGAAATGGATCAGCAGCCAGTGGAGTAGCTTTAACAGAGGAATCATATGGTCCCTATAACCAGTCCCAGTTAATAATCTGGCTGTGGCATTTGAACCCTCTTGAGTTTCTGAACACTTTCCAAAAGCAGCTCCAATAGAGTACATTACAGTAATCCAACCGGGTTCTAACTAAGGTATGTGTATACCTTGCCCTCCCATTACAAAACAGCACTACAGGAAGTCTTAAGAGAATTTAAGAACAAGTAAAATAAAATATAAGAATAAAAATCATGAAAATCAAGAAAAACCAACAGCACCACGAAAATCATTGAAATCAATTAACACAGGGGTCATCAGCCCCCGGTCCGTGGCCCAGTGCAAGTCCATGGGCTTGCCAGAACTGGGCTGCAGATATGGATCTCCATGCCCCGCATGCATGGGCAGTGGGCGTGTCATGCCACACAGGGACCGTGTCATGCCTGCTGTAGGCATGTCACAGTCCAAGCTCTCTTATTTACTTCTACACCATATTTGTGAGTAGCTCAGGTGTTTACCCAGTGTAGTGCAGTGGATAGCGTAAAGGACCAGGATTCTGGAGATCATGATTTGAATACCTGCTCAGCCAAACTCACTGGGACAGGTGGAACTGATAAAACTACTCCTTAAATGTCTCACCTTGAAAGCCTTATTTGGATCACTATACTGTAAGTCAGTTCCAACTTGATAGCACACAATGATGATAACAGCTGTTTTCTGTCTCAAACTAGTTAACAATCATACATCAAAGATCATAACTAATGTCAATATTATGTTATGAGTCTATGCTTTAAATGTTTACAAGGGCTTTGCAAGCTCATGCATGAAAAATATATAGGGGAAAATAATTTTACTTTGTAAATGCAAAAAACTATATAGCAGGTATCAAGTACTGACCAGGAGAAGAGGTGGCTTCCAGAATTAATTATCAATTTCTTATTTGTGTTCTTCTAACTATCTCCTTGTGATTTCACAGCTCTCTATTTGGAACTTGTGACTTGTAAATTTGTGGTTTTATTAAATAAATGGATCTGTGTCATTCAGTGAAGAAATAAATGGATTTGTGTGATTCAGTGATCTCAGAACTAGGTAAAGGTTCCCCTTGACAATTTGTCCAGTTGTGTCTGACTCTAGGGGGTGGTGCTCATCTCTGTTTCCAACCCTTAGAGCTAGCGTTTGTCCGCAGACGATCTTCCGTGTTCACGTGGCCAGCGCAACTAGACACAGAACGCCGTTACCTTCCCGCCATGGTGGTACCTATTTTTCTACTCGCATTTTTTTATTTTGCATGCTTTCGAATTACTAGGTTGGCGGGAGCTGGGACAAGCAATGGGAGCTCACTCCGTCACATGGATTCGATCTTATGACTGCAGGTCTCCTCATCTTGCAGCACAGAGGCTTCTGTAGGGCCACCACATCCCTCTAGAAGAACACGTCTCAGAACTAGAAGAATGTAAAAAAAGATGTTGCTTTAATTTTTATTTAAAACTGTGAGAACAATCAAAGTAAAGACAAAGTTCATGCAAAGTAAAAAAGATACTCAGAGGTGGACTCTGTTTTTGACCTACAGATTCATAGAGTATTATGATTTGTAAGTATAATGTAGATAATTAGTTTAATACAGATATACAAATGTTACAGAAGTTGAATGTGTGTGTGGGAGACTGAGTAAAGGTTGAGTCTTGCTGAGTATGCTGTTTCAGTATTTGGGAGCATGTGCAGAGTACAAATCCTGACAGAGACCCAGTATTCATTTCTGGTCTCAGATATAATTTTAATAATGGGTTTATTTTCTCCACAGGTCCATTTAGACTTGGTTGAAAAACAATGCTGCCATGCAGAAGGTGCCAAACAGCCTGATAAGACATTTAAAAGACATTTATTCCACCTACAAGCCCACATGCAGACATCTACATGATACCACTCAGGAAATCTGGAACTTGCACTGGGAACCTCATTGTTAAAGTGGATCTCTTGGCTTGAGGACCCAGGAGGGATAAATCTGTTAGTTTCCTTTTCTCCCATTTTTGTATGTTTAAATTCCAAGTTCTTTCCAGCAAAAGTGTGAAGAAATCTGAGGATTCTGGAAACTTGTCATTACAAACAAGTGACATAATATTATCAACCATCTGCACTACAAACTAAATGGATGGGGGCGGGTATTCTCAGCAGGGAGAGGCCCACAATCTACTTGCCAGTCATGGCCTCTTAAAAAATGAAAAGCCTGTCAGGGAGAAAAAAAGGTAATCCCAGTTTAGCACCACAATCATGGCTGAATGTATAGGGCTTTACAACTGTCTCTTAAGAACTCTGCCTCTATAGGTGAATATGTTGTTTTCCCTCTCTTATGCCATAATTTTTTTAAAAAAATGAACCAAATGAAATTGTCATCAAGGCCTATTAGGGAAGCTACTCAGTGTCATGTCAAAGATTCAGAATCCCCTTCAGGTGTAGTCAAAAGGAAACAGTGATGTACACATCAGGGTCCCTCAAATGGCCCAACAGTATAGGTGCTGGTAGAGCTCAGCCAGTTGCACTGCCTGGTTGTGGAGCTTCAGAGGGTGCATCCCCCTTGCTTCCGGAAAGTGAAGTCAGCAAAGATTCATTTTATTTATTTAAAACATTTTTACCCCACTTTTCACCTTGGAAAACACCCAAGGCGGCTTACAGCTTTGAAAGGCAACATTTAAAGTTGAAAACAGTGAGTTTACAATGGTGGTTAATTTCATTTAAAGACAGTATTTAAAGCTAAGAACAATGAATATGAAGAGGCATCCTACATCATTAAATGGCAATATTAAAGCTAAGAACAATAAATGTCCAAATATATTTTTTAAAATGCCACTCTGAGAAATGGGAAACACAAAAAATGGAAAACACACACAGTACCAAAAATCCAGTCAATGTAGTAATGCATAACAAACCGTCTAAAAATTGCACACAGGGTAGCTAGATCACTAGGAGTGTACGATGTGGCTGATCGGTTATGTAACTTACCACCTATGTGACCTTAGGCAAGGTGGATGGTCCCAGAGCACCACCAGAAGAAAGAATTGATCAACTGCTTACAAGTACTTTATATCTTTTTCTGCAAGTCAGAATTGTCTTGATAGCACGTCACTGCTTTTCAATATAAGGTGCCCAAGGTTCTGACCTTGCTGGGAATTTCAAGATAGTTTTAATTTACTAGAGAAAATCTGCAGACTATGTACAGTCATCAGTGAGGGGGTATCTTTAATAGCATGAAATATCGTCAGAGCAGGTTTTTTACAACAGGAGATAAACCTTTACATTATCATACTTAATAATAGGCCACATGTGCTGCATATTAGAATTTCAGGGTTTCCCCCCCCCCCCAAGTACAGTATTGTAAAGCCACTCACAGACCTGGTCAGCTCTTTAGGATGCTGGTACCCATCAAGGCAACAGATTTCTATTATTCCAAGACTTCCTGTCTTCGGCTCATATAAAAAGCTCTTTTTTCAAATATTACACATTGGTGTGGAGCACCTGTGGCCAAGTGCGTTTCACATGACAGCACCACAAATATGGCCTTATTTGTTCAGAGAATGTGTTTTCAAGTTCCATTTTGTAAATAAGAAAACCTAGCCAAGCAAGGGAAAAATCACCTTGAACTCAGCTTTTCTGGGGATTAGAAATATGCTAAACACTATTACAGAATCTATGTAGTAAATGTGTTTAATTAGTTGATGAATTTGACTATAGAGGGCAGATTGCCTTTTACTTTTGAATAGAAACAGGAGACAATATCTGATTTTAAACTGGATTACAATGTTATTGAAGGTCTGTAAGACATGTTGTGGGATCCAGTGTAGTGTAGTGCACTGGTTCTTAACCTTGGGTTACTCGGGAGTTTTGGACTGCAACTCCCAGAAGCCTTCACCACCAACTGTGCTGGCTGGGGTTTCTGGGAGTTGCAGTTCAAAAACATCCGAGTAACAAAGGTTAAGAACCACTGGTGTAGTGGATAGAGTGGCAGAGTAGGACTTGGGAGTCCTGGATTTGTTTCCCCACTCAGCCACAGAAACCCACTGGTGGAGGTGGAACTGGTAAAACAACTCCTTAAATACCTCACTTAGCTTGAAAACCCTATTAGGGTCACTTTAGGTTGGTTCTGACTTGACAGCACATAACCAGAATAATAATAACAAGATCTGCTAGTCCAATTTGGATTCCCCCCCCCCAGTGCCTGCAATTAAACCCTAATGAAAAGAAAGTATGGTAGATCCGTAAGCCCTTCTCTTTACCGTTGGACAATTCCACCCTGCCTGAAGTCTGGTCCTATCTTCCTGAATAGAATTGCCAGGTTTTAGAGAATTATTTTGATTCTCCACATCTCCCAAGTAGAAACACAAATCTCAGTGCTGGCAAAAAGAAGCTGTTACATCCCCTCATGTCCATAACCCTAACCCAACCTTTATAATATCCCAAGGAGCCAGAGGACAGTGGAACAGTGTGGACAGGCTACACAGCCTTTTTGCCACAACAATGATGTATCTGCCTTTTTGCTCCTTCCATCATGCAGAAGACCAGGCTGAGATAAATCTTCTGTCCTTTTTGCCAATAGGAAACAGCCAACCATGCTGCTTATGAAACAGACCAAATATTTCCTCAATTCTATTCAATAGGCAGGTCAGTAGTCCATTCCACGGGCCTTATATATCTGTAGGACAGCCCAATATGTCCACACACCTTTTGCCCGCCATACATTTGTATTTTATACTCTAAAAGTAGGACCTGGTTAACAGTTCCAGGTTTGGGGTGTGCTGTCTGAGGGAATGGGATGCGGCTCATCTGGCAGCTCTATGCTGAATCTACAGTCCTGAAAGGAATCTCTCTCAGAAGCTCTCAATCACTAATGTTCGTATTTAATTTTAATTATTGATTTATTTACAATAGTTTTATCCCACCTTTCTCCTTAAAAAGGACTTAAGGGGGCTTACATAATTCAAAAGTTAATATTTAAAGGGTAAAAAAAAGTAAGTATAAAAATATTTTAAAAAGAATTAAGCAAGTACTATATTAAAAACGGTAAATAAAATCAATCTTCAGCTGCAGGGCAAATGAGGCGTGTCCTAAATTACATGGTTTGCCCTCAAGAGCGCTCTAATGGAAGATTTCCGTCTTCCGTTCAACTGGCAGTTATGGGGCTGGGACTGATCCAGATGAGGCCTGGAATGAGGGCAAAGGGTTTAAACACCATACCTATCCATGTCAAATCTGGCAAATTTTGTAGAACTGTCTCTGTGCATTAATTTTTGTTCAGTTCTTCCTAGTTTGTTTGTTTGTTTTAAATAAAAGAGCATGGTGCACAACATCCTTCCCCATATCTATTTGTCTGCAAGTTGGCCAGGCATCTGCTGGTTTCCAGTTATAGTGAATGGGAGGCTCAAAGATCTGAATTTCTGAACTGCAGTTTTGATTTTCATCCAGATCAAATATGTGGCCTCTTAGTCACTTCAGGTCAAAACAGTATGTTTTCCAAATGGTCAAATCAGAATCCGAACTGAATCTTATGAATAGTGTACATGTCTCATTGTAGCCATTCAATTTGTATTTGTATATTACTCTACCTGCAGCTGTAGCAAAATTTTACAAACACATCTGAAACAGTAAGAGCCGACAGCACCTGTATATATCATTTCTCTGCCAAACATGGAGTCAGACTCACTGACTCATCAGGGAAAATGGTGTAGTCAAATACACCAATACCTGAAATCAAGTTGCCTTTGCTTTTAAAAATATTAAATAAACAACTGAGCTCCCAATTGCAACCATCAGCTCCCTATAATCCTGTACAGGAAGGGTCTCTTGGCCCTGGGTATCAAGAGATATTCAGGGCATTGTATGCCAACAACAAGACTATGTAGGTATCCTTCAGTCTTGCGAGACTATGGTAACGTGCTCTGTATGGAGGTCTTGGAACAGTGTCTAGTGTGGCTGAGAAGGCCAATTCGAGAGTGACAATCCCTTCCACACTGAAGACAAATGCAATCTGTCCCCCGTCCAGCTCCCTGATTTTGCTGCTTTCATGACTGCCTCTTTGCCTCGGCCTGCTGGACAAGGGTCTCTTCAAATTGGGAGAAGCCATGATGCCTCTCCCAACAAGACTATGAACATGGCTCATAGGCAGCCAATGATGCAAAGCGTAGTTCAATAAGCTTTGGAGGACACACATTACCCATTTTTGACATGCATACTCCATACACATTAAAAATGTTTTTTAAATGACTTAGAAAAATTGCCAAACTAAATTGAAATTCAGAAGTGGTGAAAGGTAGGGCAGAGCCACTTAAGAGTAGAAGTCTGGAACAAACTGCTGTTTTTAAAGGGTAAGTCCAAGAGAACTAAAGTTCACATTCATTGGACACTTGTAATTGCTTGGCTTCTCTACCCTTACATAAGTGGTGATGAGCTCAAGTTCTAGTGCTGGAAAGAATGTTTAATCAATTCCTCATTCTGTGTAGGTTGTCTCAACAGGACAGGAGATCTTGATGAGGAATATTAAAACTCTGGGAAATACTTCTCCTCCAGTTGAAAGTGGGACAAAACTTTCTTTCCTCTCAAGATCTGCATGATTTGTGTAAAATACCTCCAGTATCCTCACCCTTTGAAAAGTAAAGTGCATGCACATGCAGATTGATAGAGAGAGGGAGAGAGAGAGAGAACAGAAAGACTAGATGGTTGTTAAGAAAGATTCAAAAAGCCATCTAGTGCTTCTGTCTGCAAAGGCAAGAGGAATGTACATTAATCAACTAATTTTTTCCTGCCAGGTCAAGGCAACTGAGGATGTACATGTCAGTAGGTCCTCCTGCTTTCAACTGTGGGGGTGCCACCCTCACATGCCAAGTTGCCTCTTGTAAGTAGACAGTCCTGACCGGCTTGCAAAACTTGATTAAAAATCTGCTTCTTGCTTTCTACCAGACAGTATTAATCATGCATTTCTTATATGTGAGAACATATACTAATAAAATATTAACGTGGACTAGCAGCTTGTCTGAACTTATTTTACAAGATTGTTCTAAGAAGTTCAGCATCACAAGCAAATCCTTTCTGAGGTTTCCCTACGCTGTGGTCTCCATCATTTCATTTATTTAATTTCTCTTTGAATAATACCAAACTGAATACTCCAGGAAAACCACTGGGCTTGCCTCCATACCTGATCATGTAGCTGGGGCTGTATCCTAGAATATATTTCTGAGAGTCCACTTGACTTGATAAATTAATTTCATTCCACAATGAAGCACCACTTAAATCTGATGACCTAAAGTAGCCCAGCTGGACTTGTCAAAGCATAGGTCACAGACTCCTGGTTCTTGCTCTGCTCCACTAAATTACTCTGCATGACTTAAAGGAAAAACACCTGCAAACAAATTGAACATTTCCAAGTGCAAATTGGATTTTCAATAGCTCTAGATTTAAAGTGCCACTACAGGAAAACAAAATTGTTTTAAGATCCCTGCTTCTAGAATACTAATTTATTTAATCTTCCACATTTATGATATTGTTTGCTTCTGTATGTGTATGGCAAGGGAGAGGTGCACAGAATTTACAAGGGGATGTTTGGATTCTTAGTTAATTTGCTTAAACTTGATAATTTCATAGTCAGTAGAAAAGTGAGGAGGGAAAAAACATCAAATTCACATATGTGCATGAATGAATTTCTCTTAAATTATTAGACTGATGTACAATAAACTTTATCTGGCAAGTCACATGCTACAAAAGGAGGTGCATACAGCATCCTTCAGGTTTCATTCACAAATAAGTTGGCTTTTATTTTCTCTTGGTCCTCTGGAGTAAATCCACTTTGTCATGCACTGGAGCAGGAGAGGCATTGAAATGCATGGCCTCTAGTACTAGGAGACTTTCTTCATGCCACCTTCCACCACCTTGCTGGAGGCAGACATCACCTTGGATGCTTCAGCAAGCTCCAACCAGCAAAGTGCCACAGCAAGCTTGTCACTAGTATGACTCTCTGGAGCAATGTTTACTTTGAGAACTTCTCAGATGAGGTGGACAGAAACTCTGAAGAACTTCCCCACAAACTATGGCTGACAAGGGTCACCAGAGATCCAAAAGGATCCAGATTCTTCCTTCAAATATCCTATTAGGGGCCCCTTCCGAACAAGACACTGTGACAGTGGCCAGAGTAACCACCTGTGGCCCTCAGAGTAAGAAATAAGGTAGAAAGAAGCCACATGGGAAATGATGGAAGCAGAAACTGACACAGATTAGGAAATACAACATGTCCTCCCAGTTCAGGCAGAGGGGCACATTGCTTTGTGACTACACACATCTTCTATACCTGATCTCTCCTACTCAATCTTCAAAATTAGCCCTTCTTAGGGAAAAAAAAGGCCACAGTCAGGTTATACTGGCTCATATATTATGGCATTCACTTTTTTAATTCACATGTTGCTATGATACTTGTCAATCATTCTAGCCCTTGTGAGAGATATTTGCCATACTGTGTGAATGTTACCTATAATACTGTCAGTACTATGACAGCACAGACCTGTGTCTCGGTTGCAAGATCTGGATTTTCTCCTTTGTTGGAATGCAGTCTACAGGTAAAAGATTCTGCAGCAAAACCCTTCTGCGACTACTGTTTTACTGAGAGAGGGGAAGTCAGTGAAGCTATGGGAATTCTGTGGTTTTTTTGTTTTTGCTTTTAGTTTTTTTGCTGCATATGAACAATCAGAGAGAGAACAGAAAATAATGTATGTGGGTCAAGTGGAGAAGAGAGAGAACTAAGTAGGCAGATGACCATGATTTGTACCTTCTGCCAGTGACCAGCTGAGCTATTTGAGATGACATGCCTTGTTCAAAAATAGTTAGGGGAAACCTATTGGAGTGACATGTTGACAAAAGTGCAACATAGAGGAGGCTAGAAGAAAAATCTTCACACAGAGTCTAAGGACAGGAGAAGGCATACTTTGTGGAAAGGAGGAACAGAGGGTGAGAAATAGGAATCAGAGTGGGGGAGTGGCACACACCATAGTCTACAGACAAGATGTGCAAGACAGGTTCCTACTTTACAGCTTTGGAAGAATGTGCTGGGAAAGAAAGAATAGAAGAGGGAGACGGATCTTTGTATGGTAATCAGAATAGTTAATTATAGGTAATCACCAGCAGCTTAAATTAAACATGGATGCAAAAATTTTGCAGGCAGTGCACTCAGCATTGTCTAGGCATTATAAGCTGTCAGTAGCCCACACCTAGCTACAAGAAGAAGCAGATATTAGAGAGAAAGGAACAGACAGAGGTAATAAAAGGTAGGTCAAGGTGAGAGAGAAGCTGATGGAAATCTAGAGGGGGAATGTGGAATAGACAAATGAATGCCTATCATCATGTAATGTTATCAATACAATAATGGTCTGTGCCTGAATAAACAACACACAGATTGGCGTTGATGCCTTCCTTTTCCTTTTAGGGAGACTCCAACCAATCCTTACCTATGTAAGACTGTGACAATATTTGCACTTCTAGTGTTCCAGAATACACTATTTCTGTGAATGGGAAAATGTGAATGGCAAGGGCAGGTTGCCGATGGAATTGGGCAGGCAGAACAGAATGGCACCAATAGCAGCATGTAGAGCTGTCTGCACTGATTATTTTTACCCCCTCTTTTCCCCACCCATCAGAGGAAAAGCAGCCATTTGGATGGGATGGAAGGAAGAGGGGGACTTTAAGAGAACAATGGGTACAGTTGTCTTTGATTCCTTCTTAAAAAGGCAATGCCAAAAGCCTGCTCTTCTACACTCACATACTTTTTGGGGGTGTGATTACATTAAGAAATAATAATGCTCTGGGATTGGGACTATCTGATTTGCTTTATTTACCATTGACTTCCTGACATACAAGCCAATACAAATCAGGCTTGAGTGCCCCCACCGCCTGCTATCTATGGATTTTTCCTCTGCTGTTGAGCTCCTACTTTTTTGGAACTGAATGCCCTCTCATCTGTTCATGTGCTATGATTGCTTGAACCATTATGAAGGGGGTTGTAGCTCTTGTACTTAAAGCTATTCCAATGGAAACTAGTTACCATTTGAGTGCTCTGCTCCCCACACCTAGTGCCTGAGTCTGCTTTCATCTTTTCCTCTCAGTCCATTTTTTCTTCTATCTCTCTCTCTCTCTCTCTCTCTCAATTCAAAAACTTGCTAATCTATTGCTGGGCAGCTGGCCAACCAAACAAGAAAAAAAAGGAGAGGAAGTTTTAAGGCTATTCTGCCCTAACTGTGCTTCCTTTAAATTTGTATAGCCAGAGAAGAGCTACTTTAGGAAGCTGGTAACAAGGCTGAAGTGAAAGCATTGTGCTATTTCTCTGCCAATTCCTTCCTTTGGTCATTTAGCTGACACCATGCCATTAAAAGAAAATAAATAAACAAACAGAATGGGATGAAAAAACGGGGGAAAATAGAGCTTGGCACCAGGTGTGGGGAGGAGAAGATTCAAATAGTTAACAAGCTATAAACAAGGCTGATTTCCTCTCCCCTCTCTTCTTACTCCTGTGTAGTTTGCCAAAGCAAATTAACCTGAGGAAACCTGACTAACCAGGTGCAATTTCACAGTGGATTCATTCCCATTTTTCCTGGTGCATAGTCAGACCCTCTATCTCCCTTACGCTCTGCACCATAGCCACTTCACGGACATACAAATTCCCCTTGTGCAGTTCATATTTACACATTTGTCCAAAGACAATCCATACTGCTAGTCTCCAGCCTAAATTCTTCCAACTCCACTTGGAGCTGTCCATGGTTCTGCTTCCCAGTCTGAACCCTTTCTCTGCTCTCTCTTCCTGCCCCCCCCCCCGGCACTTGGAACAGAATATGAATTGAAGCACATATTAAGGCAAATGTACCCTCTCTCCTTTTACAGTGTTATCTCCCCTGACTCACAAATATTTCCGTGCTGCATACCTAAATTTTGCAAACAAAATTGAGCTATCTCCTGAATAGCCAGTCATAAAACAAAAATTAGCTAATTTAACAAACGCGGGTTGAGGCAATGTCATGTTAGAATTAACACGTTTTTCCCCCTCTAAGGAATGTGCTGCTTCCAGTCAGCCCCCTGAATTAGTCTGGCCTTCGATACTGCCTAAGTGGGAAACCATGTGAGACCTAAATGGGTGGAAGGCTGGTCTGTTAATGACAGGGGTTCTTAGTGGACAGTAATTCACAAGATCACTATAAGGTGAAAGCAACCTAAAGGCATATAACAACAAAAATGTATGGTGAAATCATTAATGCAGTAATTTTATTTATTTATTTATTTATTTCATTTATACCCCGCCTATCTAGTCAATTGTGACCACTCTAGGCGGTCATATTAGGCAAAAAAGCTGAGCAAATAATGCTTAAGAAACCCAAGTGGGAACTGCTGCCAAAGACTTGGATGTGCAGTTCAAAATGCAATGTTGGTTAGAACTCATTGGTCCACTCTTTAGTGTACAGATTGCCAGGCTGTTTGATGTCAGCCTAAATTCTAAGGGCCTATTAGTATTACACAAGGTTTGTATTTCAGTGAGAGCCCCCAGCAGTGTTTACAACCCCTTTGAGAAAAGCCAAACTTCCTATAAGGCACATCCAAAAGAACAGCAGAGAGCTAATTGAGTGGGAAGCTGCCAGATGTCACTTGAAGTAGTGCAAAGAACACCCAGGGCCTTAGTCTCTTCTTTACTGGCAGGCAACATTCCAATGTGTGGGTGCAGATGTAGCCATGTGTGTGTCTGCATGTATATGTACACAGAGAGAGAGAGAGAGAGAGAGAGAGAGAGAGCTCTAAAAACTGAACAACATCACAATGCCAACCCATCCCTTTTTTATGCACAGCAGGAAAAGAACAGTCTTTCAAAAGAAATGACAGACAGATTCTTCTTCTTCTTTTTAAAAGCCTGTTTTCCCCCCTTCTACATAAGCAAAGTAGCAGCCTTTTATTATTTCCCCCCATGTACAAAGATAATTAGTGTCAAATGTAATTAAAAGCTGATACATTCACCAGGTGCTAGATAGTAATTTTCTCCCAGGCTGTATGCTGGTTCCTTCTATTCTTCTTTGTGTCAAGGGGTAATTTCCCTCCCTACCCCTGAGTCTTCTTCCCTGCACCCCCACGCTGACGTTTGTGATCAAATAGCCTCAGATGGCCACTAAGAACAGATGTCCTTGGGTCCTGGAGGTAGCAGCTTCATTATAGAATGTGGGGACCGCCATATAGTTGTGCAAAAGGGGTGTTTTGGTAACTGCAGTACTCAGAGAGAATTTCTTGGTGCCTCCTCAGATTTGCCTGAAATTTGAAAACAGTTTATAGCAACCTACTTTTACTAAGCCATTGTCAGGTCATGTAGCTCCTTTGACATCTTTCTGTGGATATGAAATGAACTGCAGACACAGAAAGACCAAAGGCTTTTTCAGTTTTGGTCATCTGGCTGAGAAGTGGCTTCACAGATGGTCTAGTTATTTGTCCATAAGCTCAGTATCATCTGCAATGACTTGCACCAGCTCCCCAGGGTTCCAGACAAGGGGCATTCCATCTCCTGCCTGGAGCTTTTAGGAATTGTACCTCCCAAGATCCACTAGACCAGCATGGTCAGTAAAAGATACATTTTTCCAAACTTCTGGACTGACTTTCTGTACATAGAAACACAGGAAGAGAACTACACAGGACATAGAACGTAACTATTGACCTGTCATGTTCACCTAATCCAGTATTGCTTACACTCATGGGCAGCATGAGTCTGGAAATGGCTCTGTATATGAACAATCAGTTTCCAGCTGCCCAGCCCCCCCCCAGCCAGCTGTTTTGTTGGCACACATGTCAAAGTTCTCCATGCATATGTCCATAGGTCAGCTGAATTTCCAAGCTGTTCTCCCCCATGGTGGGGAAGAGGAACTCATACTGACAATAGTGTCAGCCTGCATATTATGAGACTGAAAAGAATTCTTGGCAGAGAGAAGAGTGATTTCTGAACACGCACCACAAAAGGCTTGTCAAGGTAAATTTAAAGGCCTGAGCAGAATAAGGTGTGTTAATGAGCAACCATAAGGAACAGGTGTGTAGAAATGCTGAGTCATGATGACTCATAAGGGCTGACTCATGTATGATGCGATGTCTAATGTATCTGGACAGATAGATGTGCATAAGTATATATGTGTACTCTGCACAGTAGATGTACTTCCTCTTCTTCTGTTGAGTGTTATGCTTTTATGTTGCCGGACTGCACTGCTGTATATAGCCTGTAAATGCACACTGGTGTTGGTGAAGCTGTCTGTGTGTGCATGATTCTTTTGGACTGCCTGGACTGGACTTTATTCTACTAACTCTGCTGAATTTTCCTCATTCTTGCACTAACAAGGCTATACAATATGATGATGATGATGATGATGATGATGATGATGATGATGATGATGATGATGATGATGGTGGTGGTGGTGGTGGTGGTGGTGGTGGTGGTGGTGGTGGTGGTGATGATGATGATGTGCTGTCAAGTCAACTCTGACTTATGGTGACCCTTTTCAGGGTCTTCTAGGTGGAAAAGACTCAGAAGTGGCTTACCATTCCCTTCTTCTGAGAGCATTCTGGGACTGTGCACTTTGCCCAGGCCACACAGGCTGGCTCTTCTCCCTGGAAGTATATTGGGGAATCAAAATCCAACCTATGGCCCCACCATCAGATATCTAAACCAGCCAGTATACAATACATACTGAGAGGATTTTGAAATAAACAGAACCACCAGATCTGAACTTTTCATGCTATAATGAGCTTTGTGAATTTTCCAAGTTTTTGCAGACTGTAATTCACAAGGTTCTGCATCAACTCATGTCCAGAAACTTTTGCAAAGTGGACCTGTAAGTGTGTTCTCATGATGAGTTTAGGGGAAGAAGAACTCTTAGGAAGTCCTCTTTGGCCAACTCTGTGGTTTAAAAAAACAATTGTATGAATGAGTTCAAAATGGTATGGGAAGGAACAGAACATTGGTTCATCCTGCATTCCTTTCCCATGAGGAAAATCTTTGCAGTGCTGCTGCTGAGCCATTCTCTGTGTTGGCACTGCAAAGCTAGCTAACCCCCATTCTTTTCTGCCCTATACTCTTTCCATGACTCATATTCATGGCAAAGAGTGGGTTATGAGGAGGAATAATGCTTACAGTGGTGATAACTCCTGCTAGCTTAATAATGGCTATAATGTTTGGTTTTATTCCCTTTTCTATTGAAGTACTTACTGCTGGTTGTCTGTGTCATACACTCCTTTCAGAAGTTGAGCCTGACCTATTCAGCCAGGGGAGAGTGGAAGGAGAGTTCACATAATATCTAGTTTCTTTGTCATCTTGCCGCACTTAGAAATGTGACTGCATGAAGCTCAATATTTTACAAATTGAATATACCTGTGGATGTAGGCAGCACATTTCTCTAGTCCTAAAATCACTGGGAGCAAAACACCACTTCTGTGAATTGTGTCATAGGAAACAAAAACTAGACCCATGGAAAAGAAGCATATATCCATGGCTGAATTTGAATCCAGAAAATAAAGGATTATAATACAGAAATTGATAAAGCTGGGAGTCGAAGAGAGTGGCTTTAATGGATATTAAGTGATTTGTGCGGCTGTCATGTGCATACACAGCTGTAAATAGAGCAAAAACAGGATGTGGTAAAGAAGAAAGAGTTGATGCTATTTAATGGAGCCAGTGAAAAATGGGGTGAATGCTCTTGGCTGAGCTTTAAAAGAAAAAGTAGTATGGTATCCACTCATATTCTTTATGTACTCTTTGTACTTAATCTTATTTAGCTCCTCAATTAAATTTTAAGACACAGGAGAAGAGCATTCTCTTACCCACTTGGATTCTTTGCAGATTGAATTATTTAATAGAGTGTATAGCAACTCCATGATCTCTCAGCTATGGAATCAAAAGCAGTGAGGCAGAAAGTTAATAAATACAGCCTGCCTTCGCTGTATCTCCCCATCTCTCCCCTGCTCTTCCCACACCATTCCCCTCCAGATCTACCTGAGCCTTTTCCTTTTCATGCTGTGCTCCCTCCCTGTCTCTCTCCTTTCTTCATATTTCCATGCTGTCTGCAGACAGCATCACCACCTTATAGTAATAATGATCCAAGATTTCCCATGCTTACAGAACTGGAGCAAAAAACTGCTCCACAGAGAGGAGTGTCAGCAGACTCAGGGTGATCCATGCTTTTGCAGATGTACAAGAAATCATTCAGAAAAACCGTGAGGGGAACAGGGGTGGAGGGAGAACAAACAAACAAACCTGAAAGCACATTATAACTCAAAGGCATGAAATATTGAAAGAGTGAAAGGGGAAAAGAACACAAATAACCTAACAGCTGGATGGGAGGGAAAATAGGAGGGAGTAACTAGAAAGAGAGGAGAGAGACAGTGCACCTAAACTATATGCTTATGGCAGTTTGATGCCACTGTCATCCTACTCAGTCGTTGATATCTGAGTTATCATGTGAGCAAAGGTACTGTTCTAGCTCCATACTCCTTCATAACCAATTCCATCCTTCTGAACATGTGGAGAATGAAGAGTCTGAACAGGAGAGCCTCTGCTACCTGACAAAGCTCTGTCCTTCAGAACGCAGTGATCTATTAAAAAGGAAAAGAAGAAAAATCATGTGAGTGTAGGACCCTTTGTCTGGAGGAATAGCAAGAGACACTCCACCAGAATTGGAAATTGAAATCTACACCTTTTCGGACTGTGGAGCTCATGCTGAAATATGCTTTAAGCAGAGAAACCTGGCCTACACATATTGCCATAAATTTAAGAACTTTTAAAGCTTTTTTCTCCACTATACGCACAGGTCTCCCAAGCCCAGGCTATATCAGTCTAAAGCTAGCTTCTGTGTATGAATTTCTAGTGGTCTTACAAAAGCATCATCCACCTTTCCCTTCTCATCTGCAACTTGGTATGGTCCTTGGAATTCTCTGCTAGAGACCCTAAGGCTGTTGTTAATGGAAGGCAGTAGAATTCTCCAGTGAAGAATTCGAAGTAACTCACCAAACTACAAATCCATATATTCTCAGGGCATGGTTATACTGACAGTAAGACCGGCCATTGAATTGGGTTTTGTGTAATTAAAATCGGTTTTTAAAATCTTGGCTACATGATGCACAGCGAAATCTGCTTCTTTTTGACAACAAACCAAATTTTCTGAAGAGTTCAACCGGGGCTTTTCAATTTAACATGCTTCTGAAACTGATTCTTTATAAATCACTTTGGACAATGTGAATGCCCATCATATTAAATACTGTCTTTATGGGTGGTCTCAGGTTTCTGACGGCAGGGATGATGCCATCCATCTGAAATATTTTTTTTAACTTTAGCACTGCATCACTACTGATATGCCACTTTTTTTTTTACAAGAGAGAAAAGCAGACATTCCGAAGGTTGCGCAAAAACTGAAGAAATGCTACACAGCATTGAAAACATGTCTGCAAACATGGTGGTTAATGAAATGATTTAAAACCTCATGTGCAGTTTCCCAAAGCAGTTTTAAGCCCTTCTTTTATATCACAGTAATAATTTTCAAAGTGAATGCACACAGAGATACAAAAACCATGTAACTGTAAATCGTTTTAAAATATATTGGAGTTGAAACCCGCAGTGTAATCACACACTCAAATGGAGTCACAACAATTAAAACAAACTGCTGCAGCTGGGTAGTGTAATAGTGTGTGCCTTCACTGACTGGGTGTGTCTTGTAACCAGCAGGTTACAGCATCCAGATTTTTTTAAAAAGTAGCTAAACACTAGCAATTATTTGTTACCTCTGAATAATAAAAAGTGCAGCTTCTAGAACATTATTAACTATAATGATAATTAAGTACTTTTAATGGGCGCTGGAACTATAATTGTGATAAATGGCATTTAAAATGTAAATATTAATAGCTTTGGAAAGAACCAACACATTGTTTGGTTAGTCATTTACAGTTTCATGCTGAGCATTTGTTTTTACATGTTCCCAGTGATGAAATTGGAAAATCAAAAGATTTTGAACTACTTGGGATGGGTTCTGTCTACCCTGTTCTCTTGAAGAGTATAGGGACAAAATTGACCAATGGGAAGTAAGCATCCTCACTAGATAACAAGATGATGAGGGAGTGCTGAGGTGGTGTGAGGAAGAAACTGGAGGGCAGGGGAAAGGATGTGAAGGGGTTGGAACCAGAGGGGAAGCACTCCACTTTATGTAATTTCACAAAGCAGTTTCACATTTGTGGATGAAAACACATATGATTTACATAATAATATCATTTGTACAAGGATCATTTCTCAATCTAATGCATACCTCTAGAAGAGAAAATGGCAATTCATTTTCAGATGCATTTCTCAGGCTGCCGGAAGAGTCTCGTGCACTTATTCTTGTATTATACATAAGTATGGAATTACATATAGAAACCCATGACTTAAGAAATTGGCCTGAAACTTACTTAAATAGGCCATATGACCCACTGTGGCATGCTTTCAATATCTGCAGGTTATTCTTTTTGGGAAACTGCTTCTGTTCAGTTACTGCAGTGAAAAGCAGTTGATAGACCTAGTTTCCATGAACATCTGTGATATGTTATTTCTTAAAAGTCATCTATGTTTAGTGGCTATCTTCACTAAAGTGAAAGAGTTTTTAAAAATTCAAATTTAGGTCTCAGAACATCAATTATCCTTGAGAGAGAACTGACAACAGCAAGGAGAGAGGATAAAGACATGAGTGAAGTGAACTGGGCTAAAGAAAGGATCTGCCATGGGCTAAATCCCAGTGTAAATGAAACTATTTAGCAGTGGGATAGTGTACATTTTTGACATGCAGATGCTCATCAGTTTCCTTTCAAGGAGTGTCCAAAAATGTAGGCAACCAGATAAATTCATATAAACAATGTTAGTTTCCACACTCAACAGTGTCTGAGAAGAATTTGTACTACAGCAATATGGTGTTTGTGGGGAAAACAATTTCCCTTTTAGCTGCTGTGAGCATTGCAGTTAAGCTCAGAGTGGGACAGGGAGAGAAGGCTTCATAATAACTGCTCATCAGAAAGTCCCACAGTTTTGACTCTCTGCGCCATGGCTGCCCTATACCACTGTTATTTAGGCAAAGGCAGTAGGAGCTAAACATTTGCCTCATCTGCCTGAACTCCATTACGTCTACAAATCTAGAAGCCATTGATATAAGTAGTTCCACTTTCGACTGAATGTTTAGAATCACCTCTAGTTCTTTTATGTGGCAAGAAATTGACAGGTTTATACAGATATGCTGAAAGAAATTTCCAACCATCTGCATCAATCAAATACAATGGTTACTGCTGCCAGGGGTGAGGAACCTCTTATAGGTTTAAAGATAAGGGGGCTGGCAGAGAAAACAGGAAGAAAACCAAATTCAGCACCACAAACACAGCTGACCAGTACATTTTACCAGGGTGGTAAATGCTCGTCATTCATTCGTTTAGTCATTTAGTCATGTCTGACTCTTCGTGACGCCATAAACCAGAGCACGCCAGGCCCTCCTGTCTTCCACTGCCTCCCGTAGTTGTGTCAAATTCATGCTGGTTGCTTCGCAGACACTATCCAGCCATCTCGTCCTCTGCCGTCACCTTCTCCTCTTGCCGTCACACTTTCCTAACATCAGGGTCTTTTCCTGAGACATTTCTCTTCTCATGAGATGGCCAAAGTACTGGAGCCTCAGGTTAAGGATCTGTCCTTCCAAGGAGCACTCTGGGTTGATTTCCTTTAGAATTGATAGGTTTGTTCTCCTTGCAGTCCAGGGGACTCTCAAGAGCCTCAAGATCATGGGGCGTTCTTGGCAAAGATACTGGAGTGGCATTGCCATTTCCTACTCCAGGTGGATTGCATTTAGTCGGAACTCTTCACTATGTCCTGTCCTTCTTTGCAGATTGAATTATTTAATAGAGTGTATAGCAACTGCACAGCATAGCCCATAGCTTCTCTGAGTTACTCAAGTCCCTTCGCCACGACAAGGCAGCAATCCATGAAGGGGGGGGGGTAAATGCTCACTTGCCTCCAAAAACAATGAGGGATTTCAACATTCTTCTCCTTGCTGGTAGAGATGGTGTGGAATTTCATGGTAGTCTGAACAGAGTTCACAAAACTTTGAGAGCTTTGTTTTCCACAAAAATAAACTATTTTGCATTTATTTGCACAAAACAGTGCAAATCTAATGCTCCACAGTCTGAGCACCTATGCAAATACTCAAGATTGCTCTAAGGTCAGATGTCTGCTGCTTTATTTAAGACTCAAAAGTATGTAAGTTGGCTCAATGGTGTTAAATCAATAACCCAATACTTCTTTGCTTGTCTTACATGTGTATGTCCATGATTTGCTCCTCAAAGGGGACATACACTGCTGACATTTTATACAAATAACAGAGAGCTTGAAGAAGGGAAAAGGACTGTCTGTTTCACTTTCACTTTCCCAGTGAGGGGAAATTTACTGGGATTTAAAATTCCCTTTTTCAAGTGTCTCATCATATTAAGGCACTCTAAATTGATAAGAACAAGGAATTTAACAAGTATTATTTCCATCCCTATTTGCTGCAGAAAGATTCAGCCAAGATATTTTAAGTGGTACGTATGCAAAGTACTTTGTCTGGCCAGATGAAACATTTAGCTTATCTTCACCTACATACTTCTGCCCCTACCCCACACACCACTCTTCAAGTTTTTTCTCACACATTCATGGAGACAGTGGTAAATTTGGGAGGGTTCTTTTAAAAAAACAACTCTGAGAAAAATCATCTTACATCCTTAATCTTGGCCGCTTTTGTTTCTTATTAATAAATATGCTTTGATAGAGTAAGAGAGGTCTTCCTGTGCTGTCACCGCTAAGCCCAGTTGCTTCATGCAAGGGTGCAGTTACTCGTCAAAATACTCTTGCATTTAGCATGACTGAAATTGATTTTAAAATATCCATTTACATGACATACACCTGAGCATGAACAGGGGCAGGGTTTGAAAGCTTTTCTTTTGTTTTTGTTTTTAAACACTGACTAGGGGTTTGCTTATTTTAACTTGATTATGAACACAATTTATTTTGAATCATTTTTACATGTGTGTTCACTTGTGTCTGAGTATATTCTGTCTGTGGGGTTTGTCAAGTATTGGATTGAATGTCAGGACCATGGGTTTCCACACTGCAGGGTAACCTCACAGTCCAATTTGTTTTTCATTTATTTTTATATCTATAACACTGATTTAGTGCTATCCTAGTTTTGGGGAAAAAACAAATAAAACATGATGAGGGACCTGGAAAAATCACTTTAACTCCTCTTTGCCTTCCTACTCTTTCTCTGTTTCTCCGGGGAAGTGGAGCATCTGGGGCATCTGGCTTCTGGTCATGGAAGGTGGAAGAAGAAGAGAAGGCAGAAGGGTAAATTTGCAGTCCGATCAGTATAATCTGTGACATTCATCTAATACTATCCCTGCTTGAAAAAATAAAATAAATAAAATAACTATTAAATATCACACCACAGTAGAAGAACATGGCTTTCTCCCCCTGCCATCCACATCATCTGAACACAGGGACTGTGTTGGTGGTTTTTGTGGTGGCAAGTGGCTGTGAAAGGCAGCCAGTGTGAGGACAGGTGGGCACAGGACAAAAACCTTAAAAGCAGTTCCAGGACAATGTGCCAGCAACCAAAGTGTCTCACTGCAGTTACAGCATTGTGGGGTTTTATTTCAGTTTTCCGGTGCAGACATTTCACTTCTGGAATGCATAACCTCAGGAGGGCAAAACACAGGAAGCTGGAGCCTCTGTGGTGCCAATTTTAAAATAATTTTTAAAAGCCCATGTAGCCCCCCCCCTCAACTGGCCAGGAAGCATGGGGTTTGTTTGTTTGTTTTTTTGTTCAGATGGCAAAGTATTTTAAACAGCCTCAAGGAGGTTGGTTGTTTTAACTTGATTGTGAATGCAATTTATTTTGACACCTGCTCACCTGTATCAGAATATATTTTGTCTGTGGGATTTGTCAGGTAATGAATGTCAGGATCACAAGTTTTGGGCTGCAAGAAAACCTTGCAGCCCAATCTGTTATATATTTGTTCTATTTGCAATACTGAACTAGTGCTATCCCAGTTTGAAAGAAATTAAACAAATAAACATATATTTATTTGGCAACAGCGGTGACTAGATATAGAGGCAGCCAGCATAAGGGTGGGCGACCACCACAAACTCATTGCACTTGAGGCTTTGTCCTGCACCCACTGCCTCATTGGAAACAATTTTAAAAGCCTGTGTTGCTCCTTCAAATAATACACAACATAACTTAAAAATGGATTAAATGTTGTCCCAAGAGGACGGACACACACACTAAACAAGCAAACAAAAAACAACAACACATGGCTACCACATGACTTTAAACTGATTTCAAAACCTTCAATCTATCACCTGATTTATTTCAATAGTGTACGTTCTCCCTTGATTTGGTATAAATGGATTTATTATGTTGGCTGCCATTCAAATATTTCTTTCATTTGCAGTTCTTCCTCAGCCTTCAGGGCCAGGGGAAGCTCTACAGGCTGGGTTGGATTTCCCTATTGGCATCTCTTTATAGCAGATACAGTGAACTAGAAGTACCATAAATTTACCTTTTTGTCCCCCCACCCTCTTTGCTTTTCCTGTTCCTTCCTCCTGCCCTTCTCTTTGCCTTACAGCTTTCCCAGGGAGCAAATCAGGCTTGGCAATTATGCAGCATGCTAAAAGAGAGCATTAAACCAGGAGAGATTTCTGCTGAGGATGTTGCTGTTCAGCAAACAAAAATACAAAATCAGTCTATGAAATTCGGCAAATTGCTTCTTGGATAAAGGCATCCATTTACAATGCACTAGGAGCCCTTAGAAATTATCTGAAGAGAAATCAGTTTGTTATTTTTTTTTCCCTTTCCTCTTTTACAAAGAAGGGAATGAAAAGGTTTTAAAATTGCTTCTAAAAAAGGGGGCTCGGACTCTCCTTCTCGAAGATGCCAGCAGTTCTTCCTAAATCAATTCCACTCTGCTTTTAATTTTTTTATTATTAGCTTTACCTGCCTCTGTACTTTACTCCTTGATTTGTCATCATTTCTCTTGCACCTTTCAGTCAATTGCTATTGTTGGTGGCATTGTAATTTTTACGTGTCCTCCAATGATCTCTCTATGATTACATGCTCGTTGTGCAAAGAGCTGTACAGATACTTAACAAGAACTTCTTTCTGTCCCATAAGGAGACAGTGATGCACAAGGATGTTTGTACTCTGTGCTTTAAGGAAGAAGAACATTTAAGTAACATTCGGCATGCAGGCAATCCAATATTTGTGCCCAGAATAGCTAAATTCTTAAACCTTTGTACATTTTGCAAGTGGAGCTTATGTGAAGATATTCTCATATTTTGCATTATTTATTCTGTGTTGAGCATTGGACACATTTGATTCTGCTTCTACTGATGACAGAGCAGGATGAGAAGTGATTCAGGGCATGGAAGCCCCTTTTTCTGGCCAGTGGCAACTGCATTCAGCACTACTTCTTTGGTTGCCTCTGTTAGAGGCTACTCTATTAGCCAGATGATACAAGCCTTATTCAGTTGCTACAGAATCCAGCATTATCAACACAGATTGTGGAAAGTGTCTAACTTCACTCTACTGTATCATTGCTTTTTTCACACAAGCAGTATTCAGTCTCAAGGAGAGAGGCTCCTGTTTGCAAGTAAGCTTCACGTAACACACAAGAAATCTGGAAAATCTAGTTTCTTGCTTACATGGAGAGGCTACACATCAGCGAGAGCCTTTCTTCTTCAGAGTCATTGTTGGCTACTTGGAGAAAGCAACAATGGTGAATGGCAAGAATAGATGTTTTTCTCTAATAAAGTTGATAGTGCTGGATTCTGTGTCAACTTTATAGGACTATACTGTATCTAATTAGAAGTGGAGCTCTCTTAAGAGGCAAAAGATTTCTGCTCATCCTAACATGAGCTTCCCTTGCCTCTCATGTTGCCAGTTAGCTTGTTTATGGGTTGAGGCATGTCAGTCATTCGGAGATAAATGTAGGCTTTACTGAATAGCTCAAAGACAGTAATAGCATAACTGAAATAAATATATTATAATAGGAGGAAATATGCATTTCTCCTAAAGTATGAATGACCTTCACATAGCTTTACAAGTGGCACTAGACAAATTCACAAATTCTTAGATTCAACCAGGGTAGTAAAAATAAAATTTCCATCTTCAAGAAGACAATGCACCTCTGAAAGTAAGATATTTGGAACCCCTCAAGTCCAGTACTTTTAGCCCTTCCCATAGACTTTCTGTAAACATGTGGATGGTTAGAAGCAGAATGAAGGCTGAGACTGATTTTCTGTATGATCCAGAAAGACTTATATTCTGTCATTTTATTCATTTCTTTTTCAGCAGCAACCAGGCAAAAGATAGAACTTGGAAGTAACTAGTTACAAATGATTAGCTAGAAATCATTTCTTACAGAGGTATATGAATTCTTAAGTCTCTGGAAAAGACCATTCACTGATGAGTTTTAATTTATTCTTTAGATTTATGCTTGGCGAGATGCAAAAAAATAAATAAATGTGAGCATCTAATACAGTTCTCCAAAAGACTGGTGACAAATTTCAGGAAGATATTCTCCAGTTTGGCAGGTCAGGACTTAATTTGAATTTTCCCCCTTTCCATTTCTTATTGCTCAACTTTCCCTTTTTAAAAATTGCTTCTCATTTGGGTGGCGCTGAGAACCTAAAAGAAATGTCAGTTCTAAAAGCAAGTAGTGATGCTGCTTGAACCTGCAGGCAATTCGAAATATAGCTCAGGGAGAGATGAACTGTACCATTCATCTCAATTGAGAATGGTTCCATTTAGAGTTGGATCCTTGGTTTTGGTGTCCTGTTGAAAGAGTCTGCAATCTAAATGTGATTCAACTGTACTGGGTTGAGCCCCCCTATAGGCTATTGCAGTGGGTAACTACTTTTACTGTTCAATATTTTTGGCCTCTTCCTAAGCTGAAATTCAATTTCCCTCTGGCTTGTGTTCCTCCCTCTCTCCTTTTATCTGTTGCATTTTAGGAAGTTCTCATTCAGAATTGAGCTCCAACCTCAGCATGAGACTTTGGCTCCTATAGATAGACTAGCACTAATCTTGTGTGTAATTGAATTGTCTCTTCAGATAATATTTGGCTGCTTTTAGAGCAGAAACGTTTCTTTTTATTTGTGCTTGGGATTTTCCTTTGCTGTAAACACTGTAAACAGAAGAAATACAGTTACATGCATTTACAAGGATTACACCCACCCATATATTAGATGTTGAGGTAGATAGGTAAAGATACAGATAGGCATATTGCAAATATATTGCAAACAAAGCAATTTTGCATATCAGAAAGGGCAGCAATAGCAAGCAAGAGCCCTCCTTGGCCAGATCTTACAACAACAGTCAGTTGTTGTTGTAAGAACTGCAGTGCTGCATTTTCCTCTCCTCATTTACCATCTGGTTATTGTTACATACAGCACTGATGTTACCTGTCTGTCATGGGTTTGGAGGGAAAGTTCCATCCTATGGGGAGTGGAAGGCGGGACATCAGGAGGAGGGGCTGTACTGTATATATATGTGATGCCTGTGTGGAGAAGTTGAGACGCTGGGATGTGACGAAGCAGCAGCTGGGAAGAACAAGCTGGTGTGGGAGTCTGTGTGTCAGACAGGGTACTACTGTGTGTCAGAGTACCAACCTGATAGGTTCAGGTGTCTGTTGGTTAGCCAGAACTGATAGGTTCAGGGTCTGTGCTTCAAGTTAAGGGTTCTGTGTGAACCAAACTGTATGCATGTATGAATGAGATTAAGCCACGTTACTATATCTTATTCACCTGATCATTTTATTTTCCTGTGTGTTGTATTTAAATAAACCTTGTTCTTTTATTTGTTTGAAAATCCATCCCTGGTCTGTGTGACTTCTTATAGGGAATGGTTGGTGGCAGCTTAGTTAACGTGTGGCAGATCCCAGTAGGTCTGGGTTTGTCACATTGATTGGTGGCAGCGGTGGGATACGACTGGTCCAGTTGTCCAGCGGTCCAGCAAAGCCTTGGCAAGTGTGCCCAGAGCAAGGGGGGTCTAGTCAGGGACAATCTGAGGCGCGTAGGTAATCTTCTAGGTGTACCTCACGGGGAGGTGCGCTAGTAGAAGAACGTGCCAACTGGGGAGACTAGATTAGAGTGCTCTGAGGCAGCCTGGTTTTGGCGGGAAAAAAGCTGAGGCAAAACTGTGAAATAGAAGTGAGCTAGCTTGCCAGCTGAGAGGCCCAGCAGAGGGGGGTAGACTCTGGCTCGCAACTGTTGCAAGTTAAGTGCTGAAGAACAGCAGCAATCTATAGAAAGCTGGTTCTGAGGCAAAAGAGAAAAAAAAGTGGTCGTTTTATTTTGAGGCTTGACTTTTAAAGCAGCCTGTTCTGGGGGGGGAGTATGCCCTTGACTCAAAGCCAGATGGCAGAAATGGGTGAAGTGAAAGACCCCCAGATTGACCAAGGTTCTGAGGATGAATTTGGCTCAGTGCAGGGTGACAGCACAGGAGAGCAGAACCCAGAACTCAGAAAATTACTCCTAGCCCAACAGCATGAACTGAGGGTGAGGGAAATGGAGGAAAGATTAGAGAGAGAAAGAAGGCAATTTGAGATTGAGAGAATGGAAAGAGAAGAAAGAATGGAGAGAGAGAAAATGGCGTTTGAGCTAAGAAAATTGGAACTGATGAATCAGAATAATAATAACAATAGGGATTCTGAGGGAGGCCAATTGTCTAAGGCTGACCTGAAGAAATTCCCTGTGTACCACAAGGGAGATTGTCCTGAGGTGTTCTTTTCCTTAGTGGAAAGAGCGTTTGTGGACTTCTCAGTGAGGGAAACTGAGAAGATGACCATCATGCGATCTTTAATCAGTGGTAGCCTGGCTGAGGTCTATGCCGAGATGCCTGAGGAACTGATGAGAGATTTTGCAGAGTTTAAAAAACTGGTGTTTGCAAGACATGGGATAAATGCGGAACAGTTGAGACAAAGATTTAGGTCAATCACCAAAAAGCCAGAGCAGACTTTTACCCAAGTGGGGGCCCAATTGGTGAGGCTGCTTGAGAAATGGCTATCTCAGGAGGGGACAGAGACCTACGAGCAGCTTAAAGACTTGATAGCACTGGAACAGTTCTATTCAGTCCTGCATGGGGAATTGAAATTCCAGGTGAGGGAAAGGAAACCAAAATCTGTGGCAGAAGCAGCCGAGATCGCAGATTTTATTTCCCAAATAAGAAAGCCCTTGGGTGAGGGGAAATCTGTAGGTAAACCCAAAGAAACCTACAGCAAGTACTCTCAGGGACCAGGGAAAAGCCAGCAAGGGGGAGGGGCCCATGGTGAAGGGAAGCCCTCAGACATGAAACCAAGACCTCAGATTTTGGAGGGAAAACCAAAACAAGATGAGAGAGAATCAAAATACCCCAGAAAATGTTATTTCTGTCAGGGAAAGGGCCATCTAATCTCAGAGTGTGAGAAATTAAAGCAGCTAAAAGGAATTGTGCCTCAGGATTCTAGTGGAACCAAGCCAAAAGCTGTGTTCTGTGTCCAGAGAGAGCAAGGCTCATTGTCACTGAGGGAGCCTGTTGCCATGGCTGCTCAGTCTGGAACGGCTGCATCTGCTGATCAGGCTGAGGAAGGTGGTCCTCTTGCGGAGGTCAAGCGATGCTTGCTCGTGAGAACAGATTCTCAGTTGTTTGAGACAGCAGGGGTGGACGTAGGAATACTTGACCGTCAGTATTGGGGGCTGCGGGACACTTGTTCCCAGGTGACCCTGTGCCATCCAGATATTATTCCTAGGGAGTATGTAATCCCAAATGAGAGCATGAAGGTGGCAGGGATTGAGGGGCAGGTGATCTCTCTGCCAGTCGCGGAGGTACCTGTCAACTTTCAAGGCTGGAGGGGAGTTTGGCGGCTAGCAATTTCATCGACTCTGCCAGCAGCCGTGCTCGTGGGAAATGACCTGGCTGAACATGTGAAACGGGTGCTAGTGATTACACGTTCACAAGCCACCACGGGGACAGTTCAGGGGGGTAATGATGAGCCAGAGACGGAAGCAGAGGGGAGTTCAGAAGCTGTGGTGGAAACCTTAACCACAGACAGCAGATTTGGACAAGAGCAAAAGGCAGACGCCACTCTCCAAAAGTGTTTTGAACAGGTGACTGACGCCCAGCTAACACCTGAAACCCCAGTGAGATTTCTGGAGAAAAAGGGGATTTTATATAGAGAGACCCTGAGGAATATCTCAAAAGGGGGAGATGGGATCAGAAGTCAGCTGGTGGTACCTGAAAAGTATCGCCCCATGATCTTACAAAGGGGGCACTCTGACATGTTTGCTGCACACTTAGGGGTGAACAAAACACAGCAGAGAATCACACAGAATTTTTACTGGCCTGACATAGGGAAGCAGATCAGGGAGTTCTGTAAACAATGTGATGTGTGTCAAAGGCAGGGGAATAGCCGCGATAGGACCAAAGCAAAGTTGTGCCCTTTGCCTGTGATTGACACTCCGTTCAAATGCATAGGGGTGGATATTGTGGGACCTTTGCCCAAGGCCACAAAGAGGGGGAACAGGTTCATTCTCACAATTGTGGACCATGCCACAAGGTACCCTGAAGCCATACCCTTGACTAACATTGAAACTAACACAGTGGCAGATGCCTTGGTGGGGTATATGTCCAGGATGGGATTTGCCTCAGAAATAATCACAGATTTGGGCGCATCGTTCACATCAAAGCTCATGAAACGCTTATGGCAAATCTGTGGAATTAAGCACAAGGAAACCACTGCTTATCATCCTGAAAGTAATGGGTTAACTGAGAAGTTCAATGGGACTCTAATGCGCATGATTAGGGCTTACTTGGCCGAGAATCCAAACAATTGGGACCAGAAGCTGCAATCCCTTTTGTTTGCCTATCGATCAGTGCCACAAGCCAGTACCGGGTTCAGTCCATTTGAACTTTTATTTGGGAGAAGGGTGAAAGGGCCCCTTGATTTGATCAAACAAAATTGGGAGCAGATCACCCAGGATGACCCACAAGACGTTGTGACATACATAGACACCTTGATGAATGACCTAAAGAGAAATCTAGAGCTGGCAGCAGAAAACCTGCAAGCTCAGAAGGTCAGACAGAAAACATGGTATGACCACAAAGCTAGAGAGAGGCACTTTGACCCAGGGGAGGAAGTGCTTTGGCTTAGGCCCTGCAGAGAGAATAAACTGCAGCTCAAATGGGCAGGACCATATAGGGTCATTTCCAAAATGTCAGACCTGAACTACCTAATAGAGCAGGAGGAGAACCAAGCAAGGAGGGTGGTTCATGTGAATGCCCTAAAACCCTACTACAGAGGGGAACAGAGGGTTTTATTCGCGATAAAAGCAGCTGAGAGTGAGGAAGCTGAATTACCCTTCTGGGAGGGTAGAGGGGAAGTAAAATACAACCCAGAGGAGGTAAAGATCAGTCCTGCACTCACCCAAGACCAGCAGCAAGAACTAAAAATGCTGCTTAGTAAATATCAACAGGTGTTTTCCAACAAGCCGGGGATAGTGAAGGGAGTGATGCATCGGATCCACACAGGGGATGCACCCCCGCAGGCAGTATCCCCATACCGAGTAACGGGACCCTATAGGGACAAGGTGCGGAAGGAGCTGGACGAGATGCTTAGGGAGAACATAATCGTCCCCTCTTCTAGTCCTTGGTCCTCTCCGATAGTCCTTGTGGACAAGCCTGATGGGAGCATTAGGTTTTGTGTCGATTACAGGAAATTAAACCGTGTAACCACTCCTGATGCCTACCCAATGCCCAGGCTAGACAACCTGATTGAAACCATAGGGGGTTGTCGGTTCATCTCATCATTGGACCTGGTAAAGGGATATTGGCAATTAAGAATTGATCCCAGGGATCAAGAAAAGACTGCCTTTTGCAGCCCTTTTGGTCTCTATGAGTTTCGAGTCCTGAGCTTTGGTCTCAGAAATGCGCCAGCCACATTCCAAAGGCTGATGGACCAGACCTTGGCAGGGCTCAGTGACTTTACAGTGGCCTACATTGACGACATAGGGATCTTCAGTAATACCTGGGAAGATCACCTGATACACCTGGAGTTAGTGCTGCAGAGGTTAAGTGCAGCAGGGCTAACAGTAAAGGCCAGCAAGTGTCAGCTGGGTAGCCCAGAAATAAAATACTTGGGTCACATGGTAGGGGGAGGAGTGATAAAACCCCTGGAGGCCAAAATAGAAGCTGTTCGTGATTGGCCCAGACCCAACACCAAGAAAAAAGTCAAATCATTTCTTGGGTTGGTGGGCTACTACAGAAAGTTCATCCCGAGGTTTAGCGAGATTGCGGCTCCGCTGACCGATCTGACGAGGAAGAAGGCTGATGACCGCATCCCGTGGACCAGCGACTGTGAGGAGGCGTTCCAGAGGTTGAAGCAGGCGCTCATCAACTATCCAGTGCTGCGGGCTCCAGACTTCGACCGGGAGTTCATCATCTACACCGATGCGTCTAACAGCGGGGTAGGAGCAGTTCTGTGCCAGGAGGATGAGAATGGTGACCAGCATCCAGTGTCCTACCTGAGTAGGAAACTCCAAAAAGGTGAGAGACATTTGGCAACCGTGGAGAAGGAGTGTTTGGCCATAGTCTACGCGATCCAGAAGGCCAAGCCTTACATCTGGGGAAGACATTTTGTTCTGTGCACTGACCATTCACCACTGCAATGGTTAAAGACAATGAAATCCCACAATAGTAAACTTATGAGGTGGGCTTTAAACCTACAGGACTATGACTTTGAAGTGAAGGTGGTCAGAGGGTCAGTGAACTGTGTTGCTGACGCCTTGTCAAGAAGACCTGAAGATTGAAGACGGCGAAAGAACATGGACTATGTGTATATATTGATGACAAAAAGTTAAATGTACCTGGGTTTTTTTGAATTTGGTTTGTATGAATAAAGGTAAATTGATGTAATGTATATGGTAAATGTTTAACTTAGAATGTAAGTATAAGTAAGTATGATATGGTATGTATAACTGTTGTTGTGTGTTTTATCCAGGTTGTTTTTTTGGGAAAAAGCACCTTAGCTTTCCCCCTACAAAACAACTTATAAAGAGGGGAGGTGTTACATACAGCACTGATGTTACCTGTCTGTCATGGGTTTGGAGGGAAAGTTCCATCCTATGGGGAGTGGAAGGCGGGACATCAGGAGGAGGGGCTGTACTGTATATATATGTGATGCCTGTGTGGAGAAGTTGAGACGCTGGGATGTGACGAAGCAGCAGCTGGGAAGAACAAGCTGGTGTGGGAGTCTGTGTGTCAGACAGGGTACTACTGTGTGTCAGAGTACCAACCTGATAGGTTCAGGTGTCTGTTGGTTAGCCAGAACTGATAGGTTCAGGGTCTGTGCTTCAAGTTAAGGGTTCTGTGTGAACCAAACTGTATGCATGTATGAATGAGATTAAGCCACGTTACTATATCTTATTCACCTGATCATTTTATTTTCCTGTGTGTTGTATTTAAATAAACCTTGTTCTTTTATTTGTTTGAAAATCCATCCCTGGTCTGTGTGACTTCTTATAGGGAATGGTTGGTGGCAGCTTAGTTAACGTGTGGCAGATCCCAGCAGGAAGATATTCTCCAGTTTGGCAGGTCAGGACTTAATTTGAATTTTCCCCCTTTCCATTTCTTATTGCTCCCCTTTCCCTTTTTAAAAATTGCTTCTCATTTGGGTGGCGCTGAGAACCTAAAAGAAATGTCAGTTCTAAAAGCAAGTAGTGATGCTGCTTGAACCTGCAGGCAATTCGAAATATAGCTCAGGGAGAGATGAACTGTACCATTCATCTCAATTGAGAATGGTTCCATTTAGAGTTGGATCCTTGGTTTTGGTGTCCTGTTGAAAGAGTCTGCAATCTAAATGTGATTCAACTGTACTGGGTTGAGCCCCCCTATAGGCTATTGCAGTGGGTAACTACTTTTACTGTTCAATATTTTTGGCCTCTTCCTAAGCTGAAATTCAATTTCCCTCTGGCTTGTGTTCCTCCCTCTCTCCTTTTATCTGTTGCATTTTAGGAAGTTCTCATTCAGAATTGAGCTCCAACCTCAGCATGAGACTTTGGCTCCTATAGATAGACTAGCACTAATCTTGTGTGTAATTGAATTGTCTCTTCAGATAATATTTGGCTGCTTTTAGAGCAGAAACGTTTCTTTTTATTTGTGCTTGGGATTTTCCTTTGCTGTAAACACTGTAAACAGAAGAAATACAGTTACATGCATTTACAAGGATTACACCCACCCATATATTAGATGTTGAGGTAGATAGGTAAAGATACAGATAGGCATATTGCAAATATATTGCAAACAAAGCAATTTTGCATATCAGAAAGGGGCAGCAATAGCAAGCAAGAGCCCTCCTTGGCCAGATCTTACAACAACAGTCAGTTGTTGTTGTAAGAACTGCAGTGCTGCATTTTCCTCTCCTCATTTACCATCTGGTTATAACCAAGCATAACTGTCTTCTTGACCCAGAAAAGCAGAGGAGTGGGAGAGACGGACAGTGGCATAGGTAGTCTTGCTTACCAAGTTCTCCTCTTGCACTTCACAAATCCTATGGCAGCAAAAAAACAAAAACTGTTTATACAAACATCCAGATTAAGGCCAGCCCTAGCATTAGAGAGAGGGAGATTACTTACTTACTTACTTACTTACTTACTTACTTACTTACTTACTTACTTACTTACTTACTTACTTACTTACTTACTTACTTACTTACTTACTTACTTACTTACTTACTTACTTACTAGAATGTGTCTACTCTGGGCGGTTTACATATTATATAAAAATAAACTAAGATAAAATCCAGATTAATCCAAGAAGGGAAAGGAAAAAAGAAAGAGGGGGAAAAAGAAGAGGAAGAAGGAGAGTAAAGGAAAAGAAGAAAAGGGGAGATAGGCTAGGTAATGGCTGTAGGGAGGCCTGCCTGTATAGGCATGTCTTCAAGTTAGTCTTGAAGGAGAAGGCAACTACTAACAGATGGTTCAAGAAGAAGTTTCTCTAAAGGGCAGCTTACTCACTCACCAGGACCTGCAGATACAGGTAGGTGTGTTCTACAAACTATTCTCAGGTCAAAAAAGTTTAGAGTGAGGCTCAATGAACCAGATGTTCTGTAGTGCACTGTGATTATTAGGCAAGGAAAACGATATGGAACTATATAGTCACCGCTAGCATTGCAATATCCCAAAGAAATTGGTGCAATTTTTTTCCTGGGACCAGTAGATTGGAGGAAAAAAATGCTGGAAGTGTAGGCAGCTTGTTAAAGTAATATTGGAATAACCTACACTTTATGTTGCTACAGATTAAGCTGACTCCTGAAGAATTGATTGCTTTGAATTGTGGTGCTGGAGGAGGCTCTTGAGAGTCCCCTGGACTGCAAGGAGAACAAACCTATCAATTTTAAAGGAAATCAAACCTGAGTGCTCACTGGAAGGACAGATCCTGAAGCTGAGGCTCCAGTACTTTGGCCATCTCATGAGAATAGAAGACTCCTTGGAAAAGACTTTGATGTTGGGAAAGTGTGAAGGCAAGAGGAGAAGGGGATGACAGAGGATGAGATGGTTGGACAGTGTCATCAAAGGAACCAACATGAATTTGACACAACTCCGGGAGGCAGTGGAAGATAGGAGGGCCTGGTGTGCTCTCGTCCATGGGGTCACGAAGAGTCGGACACGACTAAACAACTAAACAATGACAAAAAGCAGACAGCACTTTTGAAAACTTCCATGTCTGAAGGTGATAACTGATGCCAAATACTTTGGGTAAACAGTGGCTGTGGCCATTGTGCCATATTGCGATTGTCAGCTTAACAGGGGGATCTGACTGGCCAGGATAGGAGGAAAAAATATTCACCTTTCCCCATCAGATATCACCTCTGACCCTCACCATGCAATAGGGGAACAACTTTTATTTCTTTCCACTCTGTTCACCATCATTTATCTCACGCGCCCTTTCCCTATTCATTTGAGGATCTCTTTATCCCTCCTGTGCCATACTATGGCAGCACTGCTAGCATGATCCATGTTAGACAGGTATGGCTGCATGGTGTGAGTCATACAACCCAACAGCTGCAGACCAGCAGACAAGAGAGAACTTGTTTTGAGAGTCTGCCTGAACAGGGCCATTCACACTGATCCTTCAGACACAGAAGATCTCCTGAAAGCCAAACAATTAATTCTCTTTCCCTGCAATAGGATGGAGGGTTTTTACATGTGTCCTAAGAACTGTATGCAGGCTCCCAGTTGAAAGGATCTACTCCTTTGTGTATGCATAGATAAAGAAACCTCCTTAAATATAATGTGCTTTGATCTGTCACTCTTTCTTTGCAACTTACCTCTGAAAGAAAGGGTGCTGAAGGGGTGCCAGAAAGGTCTTAGCTTCAGGTAGAGGTTGTGAGGAAGAAAGGAAGATTTTGTTAACTACTGGTATCACCTAGAATAATTTAGCTCATTGGCCCCAGCTTCTCAACAGGACCAAATAAAATAAATATAAATATGGAGAGAAAGCAATGTAAGCCAGTTAGAGAGGATCAGTTGTGAACTGAATAATTCATTCCAGAGAGAATGAGCTATTAGATATGTCAGTCTTATCTTGATCGTATTTATAGACAGGAACTTTTGACAAGGAAATTGCTCTAAATTGTTTTCTTATTATTTTACCCTCCTCACTGCCAAGGAAATAATAAGAGAACAGGGTTTTCTTCTCCTTTTGCCTTTGAAAAGAATGAGAACATTTGGTTGGTTTCTAGGTTGGATGTGATCTCTTGTGACTTTTTTTTTTTTTGAAAGCCCAACAGAAGAATGTTCTTTGGTGGAAACAAGTACCCACTTGGGAATACTGTATCTTGCAGTACTTTGCTGGTGGAAGCAGAAAGGTGTAATAAAACAGGGGATGTGTCCAGGAAAGGCAGAAACAAGAAATCAACAGGAAGACTGCAAGCACAGCTAACACTTTGGCTTTCTGTGGAGCTGCTTTGGAATATGGACTGTGGGAGGAAGAAGGGGAAATGTAGGCTTGTGAAATACTTTTTGGCACATAAAGGAGAAGTAATTCAATGAGAAGAGTCTTGTGTCCTCCAAAGTAAATGCATTTTGATCTGTGCCATCTTCTAGAGTTAGCAGGAAAAGAAAGGATTCACCTGCTCAAGAAATGCAAGAACATGGAAAAAAAATACTTCCCTCATGTATCTTGTTTGCTGTTGTTACATGCCACCATGTTGCCCCTTACTTATGGCAACCCTATGAATAAGTACCTTTCAAAATGTCCTATCATTAGCCTTGCTCAGCTCTTGCAAACTCAAGGCTGTGGTTCCTTTCATGGAGTCAATCCATCTCCTATTTGGTTTTCTTCTTTTATTACTGCTTTCAATTTTTGCAAGCATTGCCTTTTTCGGTGAATTTTGATGGCAGAAAGTGAGGAGGAATTAAAGAACCTTGTAATGAGAGTGAAAGAGGAGAGTGCAAAAAACGGTCTGAAACTCAACATCAAAAAAACTAAGATCATGGCCACTGGTCCCATCACCTCCTGGGAAATAGAAGGGGAAGATATGGAGGCAGTGACAGATTTTACTTTCTTGGGCTCCATGATCACTGCAGATGGAGACAGCAGCCACGAAATTAAAAGACGCCTGCTTCTTGGGAGGAAAGCGATGACAAATCTTGACAGCATCTTAAAAAGCAGAGACATCACCTTGCCAACAAAAGTCCGAATAGTCAAAACTATGGTTTTTCCTGTCGTGATGTATGGTGATAGCTGGACCATAAAGAAAGCAGACCGCCGAAGAATTGATGCCTTTGAATTGTGGTGCTGGAGGAGGCTCTTGAGAATCCCCTGGACTGCAAGGAGAACAAACCTATCAATTCTGCAGGAAATCAAACCTGAGTGCTCACTGGAAGGACAGATCCTGAAGCTGAGGCTCCAGTACTTTGGCCATCTCATCAGAAGAGAAGACTCCTTGGAAAAAACCTTGATGTTAGGAAAGTGTGACGGCAAGAGGAGAAGGGGACGACCGAGGATGAGATGGCTGGACAGTGTCTGCGAAGCAACCAACATGAATTTGACACAACTCCGGGAGGCAGTGGAAGATAGGAGGGCCTGGCGTGCTCTGGTCCATGGGGTCACAAAGAGTCGGACACGACTAAACGACTAAACGACAACGACGACGACGTGAAGAAAATTCAGCCAAGTAGCACATGCTTTAAAAATATTTACACTATAAACTGAGCATGTAAACACATCCTTCCTTTGCTGCACTGAGGGTGTAACCCTACTACAGAAGGTTGTTCTGAGTTTTGACAAGAACTTCTCTATACCACCCCCTCACACTTAAATTACTGTTACCATTCATATTGAAATGTTTTATTATCCTGGAAAGGTGTGTTCCAAGTGTCCACACATCACAGAGCCTCTTTTTCCTCTCACCCTTCTTTACCATTATCATTGCCCTTCTCACCATCTCTTTTGCCAGCTTTTTACAACAGATGCTGATGCCTGTTCACCTATTAGTAAGCATTTTGTATAAAATGTAATATGGAATTGCCTTGGTGGTTTGTGGAAAACCAGAAAAGGCTAAGTCGCTCAGGTTGGAAGTGAGCCAGAGTGAAAGTCATGTGACTGCTGCACACGTGCAGAGTTCAATATGCTCTGTCATGATTGCATCAAACTACAATATATAAGCAAGGTACTGACTAAGCTTAGTATTGGGTTGATGTATGGAGGAGCAGCATGTTACTTTGTCAGTTGGAATCAAGGACTTTGCCAGTTCTGAGGTGCGGCGTATGCATATTTGTAAATACACTCTCGGTGAAGGGAACTTCTGTGTCCAGAGTCTTTATTTTTGCTCTCAGTTTGGAGATTACTGAAGAATCTCAAACAATATAAATAATACTGCTGTGTGTAAATCTCAACAATATTAGATTAGATTAGATTAGATTAGATTAGATTAGATTAGATTAGATTAGATTAGATTAGATTAGATTAGATTAGATTTATCTGACTAGAGGTTGTAAATTTGATAATTTAACTATAGGAAATAATTAAAATGTTGTCCCTAGGAAAAAATGTTGCTATAAATGTGCTTTTTCCTGTTTTATTTTATATGATAGAGCCCTTAAAAGGTTGAAAAGGCCAAGCCTAAATGTGTCAGGCTTTTATTTTAGAATAAAGTGCATACTACAATTTTTACGTCCTAAAACAAGATATAAAGAGGCATGCTTGCAGGTACCACAGGACTCTTCATCAGACCCAGCACTGCAGGCCCTGGGGATAGACAAAAAAGGTCAAACATTATACTGGATATATGCTGAAGTTTCAAGATCTTTAGCTAAACTAAAGTTTGAAAATGGGGGCTGCAAATTTAAAGAATCAATTTGGGGTGTATTGGAAGTATCAGATTATCATATAGAAATGTATGTTTGGGAAATAACTGGAGACATAGATTCACAGAATTGTAGAGCTGAAAGGGGGCCGCAAGTAGGGAGTCCTACCACTTGGAGCTGCAGAAAACAAGCTTTCTCTATCTTTCTCTATCAAATACTGTACTTGAAAATAGCTGTTATGTTTCCTGCCAGTCTTCTCTTCACCAGCTAAATATACACAAATCCCTCAACTAATCCTCACTCATCTTGGTTTCCAAACCTAGCTGCCTTGCTCTTAGCTTATGGATATCCTCTTTGAACTGTGATGCTCAGAACTGGACACAATTTTGCTAGTGATGTCTGGCCAAAGCAAAATGGCACGATTACTTCTCTTGATCTCGATACTGCACCTCTGATGCCTGTGGCGCACTTGCTCTTTTTTGGCTACTGTCAATTGCAGAGAGGTTGTTTGAATATGTAGAAATATAAAATGTAGCTAAACAAAATGTGGACGTGGGAAGCTAACACTAAGTTGCCCTAGGAAACCATTTATATGCCACAGATAGGAGAAGCAAGAGAGGAGCTTTGGACTCTTTTTCGGTATCTATTCTGAAGGCACATCATGTAGCAACTTTGTTGAAGACAACTAGGTCTGGATCTGAGATAACACTTAGCTAGGAGATGCCCTGGGAACTCTGTGCTTCCTTGAGCTCCACCATAGCCCAACTAAAAATATTATTTGGCTATCTTAAAGCAACACGAGAACATAGGCAGCTTTCTTTTATTACGGCACATCCATGGCATGACGTTCCAGATGGACATTTCCTCACATTGCCTGGAGATGTCAGAGGCAGACAAAAGACCTGCTACATGCAAAATATGTGCTCTGCTACTGAACTGTAGTCGATAACATTAGAGATACAAGATGCAGGGCTTCTCTCAGTTTCGTCAGCATCCTTCATCCCTCAGCATACAGTGGACCCTCAACTTACAGATGGCTTGACTTACAGACTTTTCAAGTTACAGACTTCTCTGGCTGCAAAATTTAGATTCGACTTGCAGCCGGAGAATCGACCTACAGACCAGAAAAAAACCAAAATAGAACAAAAATAGAATAAAAACTGCCAGTTGTGGGATTAATCAGTTTTCAATGCATTGTAGGTCAATGGAGATTCGACCTATAGACTTTTCGACTTACAGCCACCGTTCCAATACAGATTAATTACTTAAGTAGAGGGTCCACTGTACCTATAAAAAATACATGGGGAACAATTTTGAGTGGGAGATCTTGCCAAACCACCCTCACTCCAGGAGTTCAGATTGATTGATTGATTGATTGATTTCTTGCCCATCTAGTGATGAGCCACTACTCTGGGCAACTTACAAAGAAACATATAGCCACAACAATTCAACCCGAAACAAGACATTAAAATAAAACAAAAACCATAAGCATAATATAGCATAACAAACCTTCACAGATGATGACAGCAAATCAGTTAAGAATTACACAGAATGATTTCAGGACATATTTCACATGGGGAGGATGGTCCTGAATGCCTGTTTGAATAGCATCATTTTAACCTGTTTCCTAAAGAAATGAAGGGAGAGAGCTTGGTGTATATCAACAGGAAATAAGTTCAATAATGTGGCCACCACCAAGAAGGCCTGATTCATGGTGGACATTTTCTGGGCCTCCCATTGGATAGCCATCCACAACAATACTGCCTGAGAAGATTGGGTGGCCCAGGTAGAAGATCTTACAGACTTCATAGCTGCAAAAGAGGAAAACATGATCATTAATCTATTAGAACAATTAAAAAGAATTACCTACCTCTGCTACCCCACCCCCATTCTCAGAGTCTGTTTGGATGAGCGAGTATCTTGTGTGAATGGGAAGTATGAATGAGAGGCCTCTTGGTACATTTTGTCTTATACTCTATGTCTTATTTCTTATCAATAAATGTTACGTGAATAGCCCAAAATTAACCCAAATCATTGGTGTATGGTCTTCTTGTCAGTAGTCTGGCTGGGCTCTCTCTCTCATGGTCCATCTCCCCAGGATATAAAGAACAATAACCTATTTGGGTAAGAAGTCTGCTTTGTTTCATGCAAGTAGGCAACTGTAGCCATATAGGTAAAGTCCCAACAACCTGAGAGATGTTAATCTCTAGCCACAAAGTAAGCCTGCCCATATGGCTTGTGGCTGTTTGAAAGTGCTGGTAAAGTCTGAGGCTTTACAGTTGGTGCAAAGACATGATTTCAGTTTTATCTCCCAAGGTTCAGCAAAGGAACAATTCTATATCTGTTATTCTGTTCCTATTGTCTTTTCTCCTCAGATACTTTACCCACTTTCTACTACTAATTTTTTAAAAACAGTCAGCTGCCTGAGGGCATTTCCAGATGGTGGTCTCCTCATACTAGTACTTAGAAGGCTTCGTGACTTTGTTTTCTTCTTTATGGATTTTTGTCAGTAACGAAAAAGATAGAAGAAGCCAAAAACTGAGAGGATTATAAGCAGAGAATAGTGTGTGAAATCCCCATAAAATTCAGGGAATGTGGCAGTATGATGGTGTGATAAAAGCTTCACTTGAAATAGGCCTGAGTCCTCTCCAGAGAATGATCTCCTCCTCACCCTAGCAGCACATCAAAGCTTCTTCCACAGGTAGCTCTGTGATCTCAGCTTACCAACTGTGTTTTCTGCCTTTGCTTTGAGTATAAGCTGAGTTGCATCCAGTTGTTCTCAACAAAACACGTTTGTTTACATGGGTAAAATGTGGAGGTATAGGAGCTCCCCAGGTTTCCTAGTCTGTCCTTCACCTGCTTTGACATGTGCTGACCCTCATTTAATGTTAGACTGCTATTGTTAGGAGTACTGATTTTGCTTCCTTCCTTCTCATACCTTTCTTGCATCCCTCCAAGGCAGCCATCTTGCCTTTCCTCTCTGGGTGTTCCTCTCATGGCTCCTGACATTTCCCATTTAAGTCAGATGGTAGCTAAGACTTCCACCACCTTTCCTATCACAAGTGTGTGATGCTCAAGTCTCCCTAAGGAGCATATGGCATTCGGGCAGGGAGTTCCACAGGCCACAAGTCTACCACTTTATGCTGAGGCAAGTCCTCAACCTTCAGCAGTGCACAGCATCAGTGCCTTGAACAAGCCTGACTCTTAAAGAACACTTTACTTTACTCAGCATTTTGCAAGTACTACAACATGGGCTTAGAACTCACAATGGCCTTTACCACTCTTCTGGATTTAGCCAAATCTTGCTGGTTCAAGAGACTAGTCCTCAGTTAGAATTTTTATAATTATTTTTATTAAGAAAATATAGTTTCATAGAAACAGTTTATTTGCTTAGTCATAGCATAAAGACATGTTCAAAGGATTACCATAGTTAAATACAACAACTACTTCCCATTAAAATAATGAACACTAAAAAGCTGAGCTAAGGTGGGCTAGCCTCACCTCCTTCTTGTCTTACCATGCTACATTCTTTTCTGTTCAGCTACAAAACACAATTCGTGTAGAACTTCTCTTGGGAAAAAAGTTCTCTCTAACAAAAGGGTCTCTCAAACATAACCCATTGTCCATTTTTCTGCAGTCCTCAGACCTCCTTCTTCATGGCCATAAACCAATTAACTCAAAGAGGTGTAACTGTCCACTCCGCCTCTAATTCTCATGGAGATGCAAGTGTGTTATCTCCATTCTAATTTGATGGGCATTTGTTGGGTCTTCGCACTGAGGCCTCTTCTACCTTACACTCTTATCAGGATTCACTCTGTACCAACCTGGCTGTAAATTAGGAAAAACAGTGTCTCTGCCTTTATTTACAACATTCCCATGTCTTCTACTCTTTTCACTTTGAAATCTAACAGACTCTATTTTCTCTCATTCTCATTGACCACAAGTCCCACTCTCCTTCAATATCATGACAAAGTGCATGTCTTTGATGAACATGAGCTTTCTTATTTTCTTAGGGGGGGGAGTGTGGACATGTTTTCTTTATAAAAGAGGAAGTGTGTTCAGGTAATCCTTCTGCATTTCAAAGAGCTGAACCCACAATTTAACCTGCTCTGTGCTGCTGCATGCTTGCTCTCTACCAAGCCCTGATCTTTGCTGGTTACCATTTGTGTTGTCCCACATGTACCATTATTTATTGTGGTTCCCACCAGCCCTAGTCAACATACTCAAGAGTTACTGGGCATGCTGCTCCAACAGCATCTAGATGTTCTCACTTCTTTGTTTTCATGAGATCAGTCTCCAAGGCTCTTCCAGCTGCCTTTGTTGGGTAAAAATTGCGCTTTGGATCATCATTCTGCTCAAAGCTTTGCCATTAGCTTTATTCTTCTCTTACAGAGGTGCTCTTGAATGAAGAAGAAAGGAATATCAAGACTTTTTTTTTTATGGTCCTGATTTTCCAGAGAACACATACACTCTTATTAATGTTGATGAATCCCTATTTCCTGACTATAAAGAAAAACGCTACATTTAGTTAGTGTAATAGAGAATGGCTCTGTGTGAGCTGCATTGTTTTGGTGAATAAAATCTTACAGTGTGATTTTTCCCCCTCTGAATTTGTTTGCATGTGTTTCTTTTTCTTTTTTCTTTTTTAATCAAATGGCAAGGACTGATGAGTTGTGTTAACAGAACCTCCCACTTGCACGAAAAGGAACTTATAATTTGAATGTAACATGAAATGCTTTCAGCGAACTTGTTTTGCAGCCCATATACTGCAGCTCAGCCTTGTGTATAATTGAGTTCTGTAACAAAGCCTGTTTGGGGGAGAAGAATTTGTTTCCAGAAGAACCTCTTGTTTGTTTAATTTAAATCTCATGCTGTTTCTTAGCAACTATAGTCAACAGCATAGGCATTATTGGGTCTAATTCCTCCCCAGTGCAACATGGCTGTTGTATTGGGGTTTGATTTGTGCCAATATGTAGCTTAAGCATTTAATAACAGCAGAGTGAAAGGGCATTTATTCAAACTAATATGAGCTCTGTGGCTTACCAGAGAGGATGTTAAGACTTGGCTTTAAAAAAACAGGAAATGCTAAACTGACACTGATACATGCTGTTTCCATTTTTAACATTGCATTCTTCCATCTAGAATTGCTTATCTGCGGCCTACCAGTCCAGTGGTGAGTTCTCCATTTATTTGAGACTCTCACACGTAAGCTGTTGGGTGAGAAAGCACTTCAACATGGCTGTACAAGATGTATGAATACTGGTATCAGAACCATGGGGGAAGGGCTAAGCAAGAACTAGATAAGGAGGAAATTCCAATCTATTGGTATAAATCAGATTGGGCAAAGGCCACTTGTTCAGATGGTGTTGACAGCCACTCCTAGTGTTCCTTGCTATTAGCTGCCACTAGCTGAGGCTGATGGGAATTGTAGTCCACCAATATCTGGAGAGTTACATCAGGTCCATATCTGGAGTAAATGATCTGTAGTTAGGAATGAGGTGCCCAAATGTGCAAATGACACCAAATTACTTTGGTGGAAGGAATTCTCAAACAATCTGAACACTTCAAGACACCCTGGCAGAAAACTGGTTGATGGCTTCAAGACCGTTTACTCATGCACCAGAACTAAAAGATCAGTGGCTTTTTTCAGCAGGAGTAGCATGAACCAAGAAGAGGGAAGGGTGCCCCAAAACCTGAATTTTTTAATTTGAAATACAAAGTACAAGGTTTTTGTACAGAAACAGGTCCATGACATTTTCATCAAAAAGCCCTGAAATGCTTAAAAAAAAAAAAATCTGATAATTAGAGATGGGCAAAAAGGAAAAAAAATGAATCAGGAAGTTCGTAAAAAAATGGTGGGTTTGTTGGTTCAGGTCCCACTGGCCCTCAATCCCTATCTGGTCCTCTTAGCTCCTGTTCTCCCTTCATTGTCATCCTCCTCCTCTATCATCATCCTCCATCGTCATCCAGCAGCACAGCCTTCCAGGAGCCTGAGTACTGCTTTCTGTGCATGCGCCAGGGTCCCAGCTGATCTCCCTGATAAACAGGGACACTCGTGCATGTGCAGAGCATGTGCAGATATAGCAGACCTGGTTTATAGAAGCCAGGCCTCTGTTTCTGTGTGTGCCATTGTGCAGAGATAGCAGGCCCAGGTCCTGGAAGAGAAGCCTGGCTGCTGTCTATGAAGATGTCAGTGGCGGAAGAGGAAGAGGAGGAGACAAGAGAGGGCCAGTGGGAAGGGGGCAGACAGTGGCAGAGGGGTGGGGGGTTAGTTCCCACTCTCTGCCAGACACAATTTTTTTTTAAAAAAAATTGAATTGGTTTATGGTTCGTTTTTAAAAATAGTTTGGAAAGCCATGAACCACCACAAACTGCTATTTTACTGATTCATGCCCATTTCTACTCATATTCTTACCTGAGAGTTGTTTTTTTTATGAAAATGTTTATTTCCACCTGTGAGAATGAAATACATACAGATGGACATCCCTGAGATGCCTTTTTTAAAAAAATGTTTTGGAACAGTCACACTTGTTTTAATCCAGACTGTTCTGAGATGGCAAGAGGTGACTGCTTTCTGTGCAAATTCCACAATGAATCCATACCTCTAAGGAATCAAAGAGGCTAAAAGGAGGGAAAGTTTCCTCTTCCTGATTTGTGAGCATTCTGTTTGGCTTAAATATTATGTTTCCTTGGAGAAATGTTGGCAGCACTTGAAATAAGAAATGTTAATTAATGAAGGAAGCACTTAATTTAGGTTTAATAGGATAATCCTTTGCAGTGTTACATAAATGCTGATTGAATACTAAGAACATATTAGTGGAGAATTAACTGCTATGAGATGAAGGCACATTTTTACGGCATTGTTTGTAATGGCTATGACAGTCTTCTTCCTTGGACAAAGTTAGAAGGGATACTTTTCATAGCACTTTGAGGTAAATCTATGAGGAAATGAGTGTCTAAGGCCGCAGTGTTTAATTACTGAAAGAACTGGCAAATAATTTTCTTAAGCTCCTGATTAATTTGGCACCACTGTACAGCACAAGTTTCCCTTCTCTTTCTCTGCTTCTAAAATAACAACTTTCTTCTCCTGCTCCATTGTTGGGGAGCAGCTTGATGCAGTTAAGAGCTCTGTTGTGTCCTGGGCCTTCCTTATTGTAGTACTTTATTCAGCAGAGGAAATTATTAGCCATCCAGGTATCAAAGTAATAACAGCTTCAGGCACTCCTGAGCAGGGTAAAATGCTGTAACTCTGAAGAGTTCCTTAGAAGTAAGCATCACTGAAATCTATAAATCTATGGAACATACTTCTCTCAATAGATATAGAAAGTGTTTTTTTTTTTCCTTCAGCACTGTTGGTTTATAGCTCAGTGGGTTGGAGTGCCTGGCTGCAGAGCCAGAGGTTGTGAGTTTGATTCTCCACTGTGTCTCTTGGGAGAAAAGCTAGCGTATACATTCATGGGAAAGCTACACAAAAGAAAGGGCTGCAAAACCACTTCTGAGTGCTCTGTGTCTAAATAACTCTGGGGAGCACCACCATAACTCAGAATTTATTGATAGCACCCCACCTCCTCCAGCAGGCACCCATTCAGCAACAGCACCCTGCCCTGCCTCCTCCAAGGGTTGCTGCTGAATGGGTACCTATGGGGGGGTGGCATGGTGCCAAATTGCAGATCAGCAGTTTGGCCATGAAACAGACCATGCCAAACCAGTGGTTCATGCTCATCTCTAGTTTACACATATAAAGATGTAGGCAAATTTAATTTATTTATTGAAGTGAAATATTCTCATATGCCCTCATCAGCCAGGGGTCAAAACAGATGATACATCACACCCTTTGTAGAGGTGCTCCCCAAGGAGTGAAAAATGTCTGTCATAGCTGTGGTTGTCTTGACTCACTTATCTGGCACTAAGTGTGCTTCATCTTCTGATTGTGATGATTCTACGTGGAAGCAGAAAAAGGCATGGAAAAAAGCAAATGTATGAGCTGCTCACAGATGCAATGTCATAGCTTTTTGTGGACATGAAAGGATTATATTCCTGCTTTTGTTATAGCTCAGAGATAGACAGACAAGCACCAGTTGTGATGAACTCTTTGCCCTACCGCACATGGCACGGTTTATATACAACTACATCCTCCATATAACTGGGAACTTAAATGGGCCTTCTCTGTTCCCCCTTTTTCACCAGGAACCTGTGGAAGAAGACAGGGGCTATGTAAAATCCCATGGTTTGGAGCTTTGCCTTTGGGTTTATGGTTTTGCAGGGGTGTAACAACAAGGGCATTAGAAAGACAGCTTTCCTTTGCTTTGCCTTATTTTGTGCATCGAATAATCATCACCGTATTTAATAAAGGTATGCTAGTCACTACACAAGTGGCTTGTATTTTTCTCAACAACCGTTTGAATCTAATTGATGTGGACTCTGATTGGATTAGACCTCAGATTAAGACACTGATGATTGGAAGGTAAACATCAGTTTAATTAACAAGCTTGATTGCGGAGGCAAGTACTTTGAAGAAATATTGTTGTGGGAGGGTGAGGAGGTTAGTGAATGGGAATATACATTCCTCTTACTGTCTGGTTTGGCCCATTATTTTATTTACTTCTGCAGTTATAACTATTTCTTTAAGTCAATTATCATCGATTTTTATTGATGTTTCGAAATCATACCATACAAAGAGTCTTACCCCTGTTTTGACCTAAACTCATGTATTTAGGGATGGATGAATCTGCAAGTTTAACTTTCTTCTACATTCATTCTTTCTAAACTTCAGCTCTCTGCTACAACTGGAACTGCAGTGGATTACAGCCATTCCATTTTGTAATCCTTCTGCTCTTGTTTTATGCAGAGCCTATTGTATACCAAAGGGGCGTGGTGGCACTGCAGGCTAAACCACAGAAGCCTGTGCTGCAAGGTCAGAAGACCAGCAGTCGTAAGATCGAATCCACACGATGGAGTGAGCTCCCATTGCTTTGTCACAGCTCCTCGCTAACCTAGCAGTTCGAAAGTATGTAAATGCAAGTAGATAAATAGGTACCACCTCAGTGGGAAGGTAAAACGGCGTTCCCTAGTCACGCTGGCCACCTGACAATGGAAACTGTCTTCAGACAAGCGCTACCTCTACGGCTTGAAAAACGGGATGAGTACCACCCCCTAGAGTCGGACACGAATGGGCTAAAAATGTCAAGGGGAACCTTTACCTTTATAGTATACCAAACCCGCTGATACCACCTGTTTGGGAGATAACATTGACACTCACAATCTTGAATGATAGAAATAGAAGAAATGCTGTGGATGAACTATGTCTTTCATTATTTTAGTATCAAAGCATCCGGGGGGGGGGGGGGAGTTTCTAAAGCTTATCAGAGCCATAGATCTGGAAGAGGCTGTATTCACTCTTCCTCTACACACAATTTTCCAACTGACAACACAGGCATTACAGGTGTTCTGGTGTTTTGCTCCATAATGCCAAAAGCTTTAAACAAGAAAATGATACAAGATAGCTCCCCACCCCCACATTATAGTTCTGATAAGATGTGGCAGGGTCCCTGTAGTCGCCTGGATGTTTAAAAACCATGGGGAATCCTTGAATGAAATCTCATACCCTGTGTTTAGTTTGGATCCCAGATATTGTGGAAGGGGATTTCATTCAAGCAATGCTGGTCTTTGCATCAGCAGAAGGAAAGAGTTAATCCTGCCTTTTCCATGCTCTGTGTTGCAATGAGAACCCAAACTGAGTTCTTTAGGCAGAGATGGGGGGGGGGGATACCTAATTCATGCCAGATTAACCAAACTAGTCCGATTTTGACAATTTTAAACAACTTTAGAGTAGCATATGTTCAGCCACACATTCAGCATGGACTATAGGGATAAGCCTTCCAAATGTTACTGGACTCAGTTTCCATCATTCTTCACCATTAGCTATGCAGCTGTCCAACAACCTCAAGAGGCCACATATTTCCCACCCCAAATCTGAATCTAGTACCGGAAAGAAGTTATTCAAAGCAAAGACTTTCTGCAGAATTTCAAGACGTGAATTACCGAAGGTTGCTACTTCTTTACAACTGACCCGTCAATATTTAAAATATGTAAGAACTTTGCAAAGGAGACAGACTTTCCTGTTTCCAGACACAAGGCAGTTAGTTATAAATTAAGGGGAGGTGATACAGAGTGGAGAGGGAGGAACTCTCTGAGGACATGTTATCGCGTAATTACTTCTTGCTGGTGTTCATACCCTGTCCCATACAACCAGTGTTATTCGCTGATGCTGAGAATAGATCATTAGTTGAGATGGATGAGAGTTTGACCCTGTCTGGCATTTCCTACATTTCCCACACTATGCAGTAAACTGGATCCTGTATTTTTACTCCTCCCCACCCCATATGGCATCTACCACCTTATACTAGTAAGAGATTTATTGCCACTTACTCAATTATGCTGCTGCAGAACCCAAGAGATAAAATTCTTAAATTACTCACAGGGCAACTTGTTTTCAAGAAATAATTACTGTGTTTCCAAACATGGAATAATTCTTCACTAGGGGAAATTTAGGCTTGAAGGATACCTTTTCTCCCAGTGATTTAGGCTATGCAATAAAATAAATTGCACAATTAGTGCTAAATTATCTGAATGTTTAGTCTCTCATACTTCTCTCTTTTTTCTTTACCCTACTCTCTCATTGTCTCAAGCATCGTTTTCTGTCCTTCATTTAATGCTTCATGGATACCATGTGCAGCAGAGCTGTGTGGCTTTCTCAGTGGTCTACAATATTCTTGCATGCCTGGCTTTATGAAGTACACCTTTGGGTGTGACCATTCACATGGAAAGAAACTGCTTTCAGAAGTCACCTTCATTCTTGCTTCCCATCCCCCACTTCAGATGGTACATTGCCCCTGCAATTCTAAGCCAATTGTGAACTGGGGATTGATGGAGTCTGGTGGTACTTTTCAATATTTCTCTTGATAAATCTACCCTGTTTCGATTGTACTATGTTCTTCTAAGTCATCTCTTGAGTAGGGCTTACTTGAATATTCCTAGGTTTTAGTTTTAAAGTTTCTTTGCTTTGTTTTACTCTTGGACTTTTTATGTGTAATGACAATAATTGGGTTTTCTCCATAAAATAGTGAAGAACCTCCTAGAACAGAGTGCCAGTTCACCTGTCTAGGAATGTGGGGACCTGGTGATACAGTCTTCCTGGAATGGGATGTTTCGCAATGTGGGTGAAATTGTCATGATGGGGGAGGGAACCTCTTCATATAGAAAGCTGGCGTGTCAGGAAAATAATTGTCACTTATTTTACTCCCTGAGACATCAGAATTCAACATGCAGGGATTTTTTTTAAGGGTGGAGAGATAATTTAATCAGGTGATTGTACAAATGCATATTAGATACAGACATCAAGACAATTGTAACAAATGACTTTGAAATATACTGTACTTCAGTTGGCTTTGAAAAGTTGGCATCAATGCATTTATCAAGGCTGGTTTTAAAATAATTCACTCCACTTTCTCCTGTGTTCTGAAATAAATGCCAGCTACTTTCTTGAAGAAACCTTGTTTTCACTCGCTTTTAATATTACTGGAGAATTGTCAAAAATGTTCTCCCACTTGTCCTATGAATAACTAAAGCTTTACCAACTGACTAAATGGAGGGTGACTTACTGCCTGTTTGTTTCCTAAACATGTACTAAAGTGCTATAGTGCTCTGGTGGGGTTGTTCCATTTCATGATTATGTTGTTGCTCCACTTCTAGTTCCTGACATTGTTGGTTGCTTTGTAATAAAGATAACAAAGAACACACACTCTTTCCTCCATATTTTTGCTAGGGTGTTCTGATTTTATTTTGTATCTTTGTGAGTTGTTGTTACATGCCATCAAGTCACATCTGACGTAAGGCAACCCAATGAATCAGTGATCTCCAAATTGTCCTGTCCTCAATAGCCCTGCTCAGCCCCTGTTAAGTTTAAAGCTCTTGGTTCCATTATGGACTTGATCCATCTCATATTTTGTCTTTCTCTTTTTCCTGCTGCCTTCAGCTTTTCCAAGCATTATTATCTTTTCCAGAGAATCTTGCCTTCATATGATGTGCCCAAGGTATGGCAGCCTCAGTTTTATCATTTCTGTCGGTTGCAATGATATTAAAACCGCCAGTAATGTTAGGTTGCTATTATAAAGTAATCTGTACATTGGTTTCAAAATAGACATGTACATTTCTAATAAAACAGCAATTGTTTTAGTTGTTTAACAAATGTTATACACTTCTCCCTTGAATTGCACAGGTCTGAACAGCCCAGTTTTGGTTACACACATTTTTCCCAATAAATAAATATCCATTAAATAAATATTCAATAAATACTGTGCTCCTGGCCACCAAGAACCATGTGAATTCAACACTGAAGACATCAAAGTGGTCTACTTGCCTCCAAACACAACATCTCTAATTCAGCCTCTACATCATGTGGTCTTAAGGATCTTTATGCCTCCTTACACAGTACTGTATACAAAGAATTGTCAGTGTTATGGAAGATAATCCCAATAGAGGGAACTGTTCTCTCTCTCTCTCTCTCTCTCTCTCTCTCTCTCTGTGTGTGTGTGTGTGTGTATGTGTGTGTGTGTGCATGTGTGTAAATCAACTATTTATGCTCTGCACTTACATTTAGGGGGGCATAAGATTTTGAACTACAGAGGGGTTCAGTGCCTCTAAACCCAGCATTGTTGAAGGGAAAAGTGTATATTATTTGTTCTTTTGAAAAATAAAATAAAACAAAATCTGGATCTTTTTCGTCCATCCTGACCACTTTAGAATTCTTTCAAATGTTATTAAGAAGAATTGTTGACTGTGATAACGTTCAATAGTTGAAAAAACAAAACCTAGGACTATGAAATTATTCAGCTTGTGGCTGTATTCCAAGCTGAACTCTCTTGCCCATCTATATGGTCTTCTGCTAGTACTGTAATTCTAACAACAAAAGCCTTTTTGTGTCTGCATTACTTTGCATTCCTCTAAGTAAATTCTCAGAAGCACAACCACAGTGTTGACTGTTGGCACATGTTCACTGATTGTTGAACTGTTTTTGGAGGTGGGGAGGGACCTGGAATAGAAGCAATCAGTTTAGCTGGAAATGTCCAAGTTAAAAAAGCTAAGGAGGGTGCATGCATCATGCAAATGTAACCTTTCTGAGAGCAAAGCAGGAGCCTGACTGTCTTGTGTGGCAGGGAAGAACCTCTGAATCTGATTTGGAAGAGAATACCTTGCCTCACAAATGACAACAAGCCAAGTGACCCATCTAAAAAAATCCACTAAGCAAACTAATCAAGTGTGATCAATGATCAATGATCCAGGTATGTAAACATCAGGCAACAAGCAAATTTTATAATTCCATCCTTTGCAACCTCTGTTACTTCCAGTACATTAACCTAAGGACCTAGAATTTAAATTTACCCATAAACTCCCTTGATTCCTTTGTTTGGCTTGGACACGTTTGATCACATCCCTTATCCACTTGACAGCTCACAGTAACTTGCTAACTGCCTATTGCTCATTATGTAGGACATTTGGAGATTCCCTTTAGATCACCTCAGCATCTGATGCTCAAGGAGATGCAAATACTTTTTCATGATGAGCATAATGCTGCTGCTCACCTGTCTCAAAGCAGACAATTAGCCCAGTATTAAAGATCTGCTTTCTTCATTGGTTACAAACCTACGTGCTTCTATATATGATTTCTTATGAAAACAAAGCCATTACCCTTCGTGCTTGAGATTCAGTATTCCTCCTGTGGCTGGCTGGATAGCTCAGTGAGTTGAAGTACTGTATTGGAATTCAAATTCCAAGTGTGCCCTCAGGGAGAAGAGCTAGCTTGATTGCCCATGGGCAAGCTACAAATTCCCAGAACATACCAATAAAAAGGGAATGGTAAACCACTTCTGAGTACTGTATACCTAGGAAACCATGGCAAAGGTTGCAGTAAATAGGAATTGACTTGACAGCATACCATTATTATACTTTCTATACTCAGCTTTTTCCCCCTGTGACCAAGACTTAGAAATAACTAGTTATGAATAACTCAGTTATTAACTAATTACTTTAAGGTTAAGAGTGTAACTGAACTGTATTTGAACAGAAAGGATAACAGCAAAGTTGTCCAGTGTAATAATATTGTTAGTAATTTTTTAAAAATCCCTTTTAACTCATTTTAGTGGTATTTTGACAGGAAGTTTCAAGTTTTATACCATTCTTTAATCAACCAAAGCGACAAGGAAAATACTGTATTGACCAGACTTGTATTTGTACTCACATAAAGTTTATGTAATTTGCCAGTATGTTAACTGAAGCTCATTGATAAGAGATTGGGGTTCATCAGGTTTCAAGCCTGGTCACACACTTGGTTATGCAAATAAGATAGTGCCCATCACCTCATCACTTAGCCACAATTAGCTATGGTAAGTTACACAAATAGTATGCAAACACCAATAGGACTCCAGTCACTGTTTTTTTCCCATTTTTATGTCTTCAAGGTGAAATAACAGAACTGTCCATTAAAGAGCACTGGAGAGAGTTTCTGTGCATTTTCCAGGTATGCTGGCAACAATAATACAGAACAATGAAACAAGATGCTTTTGTGAAAGGATGCAACTATGACAGTTCGAGATAGATGATTATTTATCTCCCCTCAAAGTAATGAATACAGCAGCAAAATGTTGGCCTTTTCAATGTCTGCATACATTGAAGGAGTTAAGACACCACCTGTCTGTCGGGGTCACTGGCAGGCAGATCTTCAAATGGCAAGTGGTTAGCATCCCTGCCATCCCATAACACTGCATAAATGCTTTAAAGTTGAAGCAAGGCATAAAGGCCTAGGAAGGCATAGGAAGAGTTGGTGAGATGAACCCAGGAGATAGAACATCTTCAGCCTGAGGACATCTTGCACGTCAAACAATATTTCTCATTTTGTTTGTCATTCTGCGGTGAAAAGATTGGCAGTGTTTTGTAATGTTAATTCGATGTGACTTTTTAAAAAATCAATTTTCCTCATGAAAAAGGTAAAAACTATTTATTACAACCCACCGCTTTACTATGGGAGACTTTTGATAAACTGCAGGTCTGGTAATGTTATTTTTAAAGTATTTCTGAAGAATGATAACAATGTGGTCAAAACCTCCCTTTATTTATTCTTTGAACATACACTGGTGCTGAAAATGAGATAGGATTAGGCTGCTGTGGCATCTTTCTGTCAAAGAGCTTGATCTAGTGATGTTACTAAATATATTTCCGGAATTGGAAATATGAAGTTCAATGGTGAGAATCTTTTCAAATAGCAAATCATAGTATCTAGGGATGGGATTTATACTACAAATCCCATCATTCTCTATTCTGGGAGTTCTACCTGAAAGACAGACACCTAAGTATGACTCACCCAGAAAAAAGACCTCAACTGGAAAGCTCTCAGGCATAACTAGGCCTAGTTCCACCTAGCTTCCTATTCAGAAAGAAAGCTCTGGGCTAGCACTAATGCAGGAATGGTAAGCTTGGCCAGGGCTAGACCTCAATGACATTAGACAAGGCTTTTCTCTCAGGTGAGACATATTTAGGTGTCTGAGGGTGTCTCTATCTGTCAGCTAAAACTCCAAGAATAGAGAATTATTGACTTTCCAGTGGGGGGATGGACATCCCTAATTAACATATTTCTTCAGGAATAGGCATGTAGCCGGGTAGGTGGGGCTTGTCAGCCTTGGAAGGCAGCCCATCTAGGAGAAGGAAAACTCCAATTTCAAACCTCCACTGCCTTGTGGCTATATCCATAGATGGAAAAGGCTTCAGGAGTAAACCTTGAGGCAAAATTCGGAGCTGGAGTCCCGGAGGCAGTTGGTGTCATTCTGGCAACTCCTGCGACGTCGCTGGAACCAGTTGTATTGGCTCTTGCCTTTCCATTGAACTATTTCTGTGACATGGAGAGGGTGGATTTGCTGCTTGGGTAACAGCCTATCCTCCATATTATTTTACCCAGGCTTCGTGCTCTGAACCAGTTGCAGTTGCTGGACCATCTTCAAAGGCAGCCCCATGTAGAGCGCATTGCAATAATTTATACGAGATGTTACCAGTGTGTGTGTAACTGTCATGAGACTCCGCTCATCCAGGTAGGGCTGTAGCTGGTACAATTTCTGCAGCTGAAAGAAGGTGCCCCTGGCCACCAAGTCCACCTGGGCTTCCAGAGTTAGACTGGGGTCCAGGAGAACCCCTAGGCTGCGGACCTTGTCCCTTAGGTGGAGTGTAACCCCATTCAGGGCAGGGAAATGTCCCTCCAACCTGTTCAGTGAAGCACCCACTAACAGCAACTTCTGTCTTGTCTGGATTGAGTTTCAAGACAAGGTCCAATACAGAAGAAATCTGTTCCTTTGAAGTCTGCTACAGGTATGATCATCCAGGACTGAGCATATCAGATGGAACACTAGGTGCAGCACTACTCTGAGCTATGTTCCAGAGGGAATATAGTAACCAAAGAGGTACTAAATAACATCAAGTGCTTGCCTGTCTTGGAAGAGTTGGACAGCAAACCAACTTTAGCAGAAATAAAAGCAGCTTTGGATTCCCTCACCTCTGGCAAGACACCTGAGAAGAATAACATCTCTGCTGAAGTGCTGTAAAGAGATCATCACCACCGAGCTGTATGAAATCATTTGTCTTTGCTGGAGAGAAGGTGGAGTACCACAGGACATGAAGGATGCAAACATCATCACATTGTATAAGAACAAAGGAGACAGGGGCAACTGCAATAACTACCATGGCATCTCTCTTCTCAGCATTGTAGGGAAGCTGCTTGCCCATGTTGTGCTGAAGAGACTCCAGGTGGCCTCGCGCCAACCATGTTTGGGATCTTTTTTGCTGTCATGCTGAAGCACACCTTTGGAACTGCAACAGAAGGTGTCTATCTCCTGATGAGATCAGATGGAAAGCTCTTTAACCTCTCTAGATTTAGAGTGAAGACTAAAGTCCAATGGAAATGCATGCGGGACTTCCTCTTCGCCAAGTACCTCATCGAATGGAAATGGAAAGTTTGTTTTGGGGGAAAGGATTTGGCCTGTAGAATGTAATATATCCTTACACTGGGCAAGTGATGGAAGGTGTTCTGAACTCCGGTTTTTTCATATAGGTTCCAGAGGAGCGATTCTGGGAGTTATGGTCCAAACAGCAGCAGCAGCACCAACAAACCCTAAAGTTTCCAATCTTTGCATTCTAGAGTTGGCTGCAAAAACTGATCTCCCTCATGGATCACTCTACATTATGGAGGGAGAGTTGGTCTTGTGGAACAGCAACAGTGTTGACAGGCTTGTGTCTGTGAGATTTTAGAGCAGTTTTGTGTGAGTTTGTGTCCAGGATTTGACCCAAGCTTGAGCCATTTGTCTCTGCCACTTGAATATAGTCAAGATGATTTATGCAGCAGAGCTGAGGGACGTTATTTAGCTGTTGTTTTAAAAACAGGTGCAAGGAAACTGGAGGGGGGCTTAGGAGGAATGGAGGCATATTTCATTTGTAATTCAGATCTTGCCACCTGAGAGAGTTTAGGTGACAGGCTGAGCAGAGTGAGGTAATTAATCTCTTGGGTTTCAGAGCCATGGTGCTCTTCAGCTTCAGTATCGCCCAAAGTTTAGTTCTTTGCTGATGTGTGTGACTGTATTGGCTCTAAACTGAGACAAGATCACAGACAGCATCAATGGAAGCTGCAAAGATTGACGGAACCTAAGAAGTGGTGATTCATTGATTTGTCAGGGACTTTGAAGACTGTCTAATTTGACAGCACAAATAATGCAGCCCAGATGCTTCCATACAAGGATTTCTGCCTTTGCATTGATAAACTTCTCTTGAAGTTTATTCACCATTATAAAATAATCAGTTTTGTCCTGACTCATTCCAGCAAACAGGGTCATGTTATTTTTGGTTCAGTCCTGTTTCTCCAGGGTAATATTTTAAAATTAATATCACTTGTCTAAAGCTAGTAATTATATGCTTGAAAGGGCAAGCAAACCCGCTCTCCCCTGGGAGTATACCTTTCCCCGAGCATGAAGTAGGTGCTCCCTGGCCCTAACTGAAGCCATGTCCATGTACTACACCACCTTTACATGTATTTGCCTTTTTTGGCAGCTATATCATACTGAAGGCTCAAAGTATTTTGTGACTGATTACCTGGCATGTTGTAATGTCTTATTCCCTTTTCTTTCTAGCCAGAAGAATCAACAATAAGCCACATGTTTGTAAATATGCGGGTTTGTATTTTAATTATATTGTATTTGTTAATTATTCAGGCTGTCCCTTTAGTCCTGCATAATGTTGTGACCTTTCTTCACACCACAAGCAAGTACAATCGGTGCCCAGCAGTATTTATTTATTTATTTATTTATTTATTTATTTATTTATTTATTTATTTATTTATTTATTTATTTATTTATTTATTTATTTATTTATTTATTTATTTATATCCCGCCTATCTAGTCACTTAAGACCACTCTAGGCAGCTTACAACAAGCATGATACAATATAATTAAAACAATTTTAAAAAGGGGACAAACTTTGGACAAGATGGAACAGACACTAGGAGAGAGGAAAAAAGAGGGAAAATCAGGAATTGGTTGAGGGGAAGGCCTGCCGAAACATCAGTGTTTTTAATTGTTTTTTAAAAATACCCAGCGAGGGAGCCACGCGAATGTCAGGGGGAAGGTTATTCCAGAGGCGAGGAGCCACCGCCGAGAAGGCCCAATTTCTTGTCTTTTCTTTCCGGGCCTCCCTCGGCATTAGGCTCCTCAGCCTCACCTCCTGACTCGCGCGAGTGACACGGGTAGAACTTGGTGGAAGTAGGCGTTCCGCCAAGTACTGAACAGAGGGTATAAAGGTATGACTGAAAGTGACCCATGCATGTGCTACAGCTTCTCCCTCCATGAGTAAGAAAGTGTCTTTGGAATCGCAAAACTTGCCAGACAAAGGCATACATTTTGTTGTGAGTTTCAAGGACAACCTGAAACAGAAAAGCAAATGGGGCCACTTACCCACCCTAGTTCAGATATATAGCAGCTAAAAGGTAAGCAATTTCAATATACGCAGCAGGAAATCCCATAAGTACCTCTACCAACTAAAAAATAAGAATAACAACAAAGTAAATAAATTATCATTTTCTGCCCTTTTCCTACACCACTAAGTTTCTGTTTAAGTTAAGGCTGGTCCTGCAGATCTCATTTAGATCAAATGTCTGGACAGCCAAAATCAAGGCAGATTCCTTTCAAAGCTACACAGAGAGCATTGTGCCCTTTCTGTTCAGCCATTTTGCTCCTTTCTCACTACCCCTTCCCACCCAACTTTCATGTAGTTTTAATTAAACAGGACAGCAACACTGAAGCAAGTTCTTGATAATGAGAAATCAATATCCCAGCACTGACATTTCCACAATGACAGCAATGGTGAAGAACATGAGAAGAGCCCAGCGAGATGAGACACAACACCTTACCTGTTCAAGTCTCCCGTCTGTGCAATGACCAGTCAGTAGCCTGGGGAAAACCCATCAGGGGGACAAGAATGCAGCAGTGTCTTTCTTCCTGTGCACTCCCACACCTGATTGATATACAGAGACAATTATTTTTGTGGTACTGGAGGGAATAGATATGCCCCATGGCTGGTAGTCACTTAATGCCTCCTCCTCCTCCTCTTCCATGAATTAGTCCAAAGGCTTTTCAAACCTCTCCAAGCTGGTAGCCACCATTTTTTTTCCTCTGATTTTTCCCTGTAGTGAATTCCACCATTTAACTCTGCACTATATTATGTGTATTTCCTTTAGTGTGTTAATGTGCCACAAAATAGATTCCACATTGTTCTCATCCTAATATGATTTTTGAGGTATTTGAGAGGTTCAAGGAGTACTTAACCATTGCCACCCCTCAATGAGTTTTCATGACTAAATGTAAATATTGGACCAAAATCCGCTCAGTTCTAGCATGTCACTCTATCCACACACCGCACTGGTTTCGGCTTCCTTTTATCTACTGTGAATATCCTGATTCGGTGAATGGCTATGAATTCTAGACTGCAGCCTTTTCACAACGACTGCACACTTTGTCAACATTTACATCAAGCTATCTACCACAACCCTAAAAATCTCTCAGTCACTTAGTGCCAACTCAGATCCCATTGGTATCCATGGGTGTAATCAGATAGCTGCAAAGGCATGCACCTGATTGCCCTGGAAAGGGCTGCTCCAATGAGAGCATTTCCCTCCAAAACAAATCCGCAGTTTTATTTATGTTTTTTCATCTGGCTCCCAAAAGTAGAAGCCCTACAGCTGGACCAAAAGGGCCTAGCTTGGGATCGGATCAGGTTGACTATTGGAATGCACTCTGGTATAGAGCAGACTCATTGATTCAATGGGGATGAATCAATTCCATTGTAATTTCCATTGATTTAAATGGACCTATTCTAATTGTGTCTTGGTGTGCCACAGTAAGTTGCAGTTAGAGTAGGCCTATTTGAATCAATGGAATTTACAGAGGAGTTGATTTACCTAATCCCCATTGATCCACTGAATTTACTCAAGTACAATTTACTCTGCTAAGCAACAGGATTTTGGCCAATGCCCGATAAGCCCAGGGCAGGAGGTAGGCTTGAGTCTTTGAGATTCATCATAGTTGTTCATACACATCCTTCCCCTCCCCAAACAGAAAATCTTCCTTCTAAAGCTAATTAACATGTATGCAAAGGGTTGGGTTTTTTTACCAAAATCCAAGCAAAGAGTGAGGAAGATGCCAGTTAAGGTTTGCATTGTTGTGTGGTCTTAGGAGGGAAGAGGATTAGGATAGCAGGAATAATGGAAAGTGAAAGGCAAGGAAATCCTAAAGCAGGCCTTCTGGAGTCATACATATCAGGCACGGATGGGTGATCAGGCAGAAACTTTGGGGATCACTCAAAAGGCAATTAAATGCTGTCCTCAGGGAAACAGTGCATCAGAAAGAATCTTTGGACATTTTCTAGTTCCTGCTATCTTTGATAGTCTTTCAGGAACATGTCCTAGCTGGCAGCTGGCCTCCAGGAGTTTCAAATAAATAAACAAGACACTTAGAAAACAGAAATGATTAGGTGGGAAGAGAACATAAAGCAAATTGTGTATAGAGGCTGTTTCAGGTGAAGTCAGATTTTAAATTGTTAAGTAGGATCCTTGTCCTTAGGCTATTCCTGTCCTGATTCAAATAAAGAAAACAGCAAAATCAGGTATAACTGATTTGATGGATTCATTCATGCCTGAAAGCTGGCATGGTTTATAGTACAGGAACATAGAGAGCTGCATTGATCCATTTGGCTCAATATTGTTCACTCTAACTGGCAGTAGTCCTCCTGATTTTCAGGCAGGATTATTTCCTTGATGCCCCAGAGAAGCCTCAGTACAACCTGATGGTCTCTTCTCCAGGACAGCAGAGTTTGGGCATCATGAAACCTTGACAATGAAATTGACTTTGAGTTCAGGGAATAAAGAGCTGGTGGGTGACTGATGTGCCACAATCTTCCTTGTGCCTTAAGGATAGTGCTATCCTGAACTAGATGAAAATGTTTTAAAAATTTTGTTGATGAGTGCTGCAATAATGTGAGCAAGCATTCCTGGGTTTGTTTGTTTTTTCTGTGCTTTAGGAGGTCATTCTTTGTTGAATAACCTCTTCGTCATTTTCAGGAAAGCTTCTTGACATTTTATATACGCTTTTCCCAATCTGGTTCTGTGAGACTTTACACAAGTTTTCCCCAGCCTGGTTGCCTCCAGGTATACTGGGCTACAATGCCCTATCAGCCTAGCCCCTGGTCTGGGATGGTAAAAATGATTGTCCAGTGCTTCTAGTTGGTACCAAGTTCTGGAAGGTTGCTTTTCACATATACATTGATGGGCCAGGAATTTCATGCTTCTATTCAGTCTCTGTGGGTAATTTTGACTTAGTGTGGACTAGGCTAGGTCTGTGGATGTTAGGCTCTCCTCCAAATGCCTTAGGGAGCTTAGCTGAGGGAGTGAGGGAGGAATAAGCACATCAGCACTACGCTGCAGACAAGACTGTGTGCAATTGTAATGTGCAGTTTAATTCACATGGATAGAATGTGCTACTGAGTGTGAACAATTTTGTTTGCTTAAGAGCAAATTTTCTGGTCCTTAATATAAGAAATACCTTAGAAACTGTATGCATTTTACAGTGGCACTAATCTCTTGTTCTTGTCTTTTCAACCTACCTCCATGTACACTCCATGACTTTTTTATATTCCTTTTAATTGTCACACTTGCAAAACGATTTGATCTTGGCAGTGGAATAAATTATGTAAGCATAAGCACACACATAGGCAGGGTTTCTTAATCTGAATAGTTCAGTCCAATCACAGAATATAATCTTAAGGTTCAGAGTTTGGAGGAATAATAAACAGCAACACAGACCTAGATCAATGCCTGTACAAAGCTAATTGTTAATCAGCTTCTTGAATTTATTATACCTATAATTAGTCAGACAGCTGCTACTGCATCATGCAGAAATGAAGGGGCATGTTGTGTGTTCTAACCTTGAAGAAAATAATTGTGATGCTCTACTTTTGTAAGCAGAGACACAAAGAACAATACAACCTTTACTGACCCAGCAAGAGTGGCAAATGTGATGCAACACAGGCAGTTTACAGCTCACTGAAACTCTCCAGACCCCATTCCATAAAGATGGAGATGGATGATTAGGTGTAGTCTGTGTTCCTGCATGTAAACAGAGGATTAGTTGCTCTTAGAAGCAGCTTGTAATATCATCGAAGTTCACAACTACTTGCTCTGGAACAGAAACACACCCTGATAATAATGCTTCCAAAAGGTAAGTACATTTCTGGTTTGGGATTGAAAATAAACTTGTGCAATATTCTAAACATGTGCCAGCAGCATTTAGCAGATCTCCCTGTTGCGTAATGTTTATGCAGGAATTTACTGTGGTCAGTCACTTATTTCCACAGTAATCTTTACTGATGGCCAGGCGTACTTGAACATTAGAAGTTGCACTTCTAATGTTATGCACCTACACTACATTGCTTGGCCAATATCCCATTCAAGCTCCATGTACATGGAATTCTGACTATAGAAGGTGCCATGGAAACCTGAGGAGGTGCTGGTCATAGGTGATTAGCATGTCATCAGGTTGCCACAGCAGCTCCTGAAGGTAAAGCTCTCTGTGTACGGAACATGATATTGGCATCTATTTCTTAACCCCTGATACTAGAATCCTATTGGTTGGTTGGACCAGTGTAAGTGCACTGCTGCAAACTGCAATGGTGAATTGCTATTAGTTAATAAGCTGCTGCTTATATCCCTTGTCACCCACCAAGTCATAAGACTGGTGCAAGGTGAGGGATACAAGCATCAATTTGTTAACTACCAGTAATTCACCACTACAATTTACACCAATGCACTTACACCAGCACAACTAATCAACAGGATTCTGGCCTCAGTCTCCTAAAAGCACTAGAACCTGCCTTATACATATTCAGACAAGTGGTCCACCTATTCTTGTCTATATTAGCCTACTTGACAGTCTCCAGACTACATTTGCCAGCATCCTGCAGCCAGCATGTTTTTTCAGGAATGATAGGAGCTGTTATTACCACCTCTTAGGGGCAACAACTCAGAGAATGTTGGTTTGTACTGACACACAAGTTCTGCTGCTCATCTAGACGGGAATATTTCTTAGTTCTGGAAAACTCTCTGAATCCCATGAACAATGTGAATTAGAAGATTCTTAAATATTTATTGTATATTCTCAAGCCCTATTCAAAGCAAAAGCAAAGTGTGCCGCTTATATACCACCCCATAGTGCTTCAAGCACTCTTTGGGTGGTTTACAAGTTGGCTACATATTGCCCCCCCCCAGCGAGCTGGGTACTCATTTTACTGACCTCGGAAGGATAGAAGGCTGAGTCAACCTTGAGCCAGCTACCTGGGATTGAACCCCGGGTCATGAGCACAGTTTTGGCTGCAGTACAAATGTTTAACCACTGCACCACAAGTTGTTACAGAAGCCTACATATACTGAGAGAACACAGTAACTGAGAAAACAAAGCTTAATCCTTTTTCTAGGGTCATAAAAATACATGGAAAGCCTTTAGACCAGGGATTGACAAATTGTGGTCTTCCAGATGTTATTGGGCTACAATACTCAGCATATCTCATGTTTGGCTATGGAGGCTGGAGATGGTTTGAGCTTCTGTCCAGCTATATCTGGAAGAGCACACTTTGCCCTTCCCTGCCCTAAATTAAGATTTATATTTCTCCAAGATTCCAACCACCTCATGGCCAAGAAACCTGTACGCATGGTAATGCCAAAACTACATAAATACTGAATATAACTTGCAGAGTCTGGGCATAAACAGGTTACCTTAATAGCTAGATAATAAAAATACTGTATGATTAATTTTGGAACAAACTTAATCAAAACATAGGAACTGCTCATGGGCTGAGGTGCAAGGGTTATCTTACCACTCAGATTTCTGGGGATATTTCTCCTGCTCCATACCTATGGCTAAAAAGCCCCAGCCAGGGGTTCAGATCCCAAAGCACACCTGCTAGAGTCGTCAGATGCAGGCTTATTGGCATGCATAGGGAGTTATCACGATTTGCCATTGCAGCTGCCACTACTGGGATCAGAGCATCTGGTTCCTGGCAGGTTTAAGTCACATTACCCCTTCCTTATAAAGATTGATATGAAAAAATTAATCGAGAGTATGGGATGTTCTGGGTTGGCAAGAGCACAAATGTCTTCAAACGTCCTTCCCTTGTACTTTTATATGGAAGCCAGAAACAAGAAAAGAAAAAGAAAAAATCCCTGTCCAACCTTGAAGGGACTCTGAAGCCTTGTTCAGGCATTCAACCTAAAAGCATGTAGGGCTTTTAGCTATGTCCTTATGTCTCAACCCTACCCAAAAGTCATGCAGATCTCTGTGTGTTTGGCTCAGAAGTCTGCATAGGTGTTGTTGCCATATTCAGTTCTCAATGCCTAAGCAGCTAGATCTTCATGCTGAATGCACAAAGGTTTGGCATACTTCCACATGGGGTAGGGACGTGAGAGTGGGGCTTGCCTGGATCCCCATGTTACCACCAACTGCTGAACATGGCATGCTTTCAAAACCTGAATAGGGCTTTAGAATTTCTTGGAAAGTATATCAAAAGAGCTGCTCTCCGGGAACATTGTACAATGTCAGGTCATTGAAGCATCTAGCTCTGTATTCTTTACACAGACTGGCATCAGCTCACCACCATTTCAGCTCAGATGAACAAACTTACCCATTTCTTAGTCCATCTAGTCCAATTTCCCCGTCAGTGGGTTTTGAAAAAAAAATGTGTCTACAATGTTATATATGCCTCTGTCCAAATTTTTGTATGTATTTTTGGATTTTTGCAATCCATTTCCTCTTTAAAAGGGATATTGAATCCAACCTGCTATATATAAAAATGTTAAGATCAACTTAAACGTGGGTATCAAAAAGCCCTAGTGAGATGTCTTTTTCTGATGTCACATTTTTCAGATATCATGCATTAAAAGCAAAACACAAATTACATATACCACCTGGAAAAACACACTTCCAACATGATTTTGAAAAAGAGACTGAATGCCCATGTAAGTACACTCAAAATCACTTTTGTCCCAAGACATTAAACCCTTCTACCGGCTGGGAATGTCCAGGCATTAAAATCACCTAGTATAAAAACGGAACCTTTTAATCTTTCACGGCTGCCCCCCTGAGGAAGGTAGTGACTATGTTGGCAAATAATATGGGACTCACTCTGGGATTGGGACAGTCAGATTCATAAGTACTGTATTTTCCATTGATCACATGGCATACAAGTCAGTACAGATCAGCCCAGAGTTCTTCCCCTCAGTCTAAGATTTCTCCCTCCAGCACTTGGAGGCTCTACTTTTTTCCCCCAGCAAATGTGCTTGCCTTGGCTCAGACAGTATGCTCACTGGTACCAAGGCACAATTTGATCCTCCTATGGAGGGGTTTGTAGCCATTCTCTTTTCAAGACATTCCACCCAGAACAGCGTGTTTAGTCGTTTAGTCGTGTCCGACTCTTCGTGACCCCATGGACCAGAGCACGCCAGGCCCTCCTGTCTTCTACTGCCTCCCGGAGTTGTGTCAGGTTCATGTTGGTTGCTTCGCAGACACTGTCCAGCCATCTCATCCTCGGTCGTCCCCTTCTCCTCTTGCCATCACACCTTCCTAACATCAAGGTTTTTTCCAAGGACTCTTTTCTTCTCATGAGATGGCCAAAGTACTGGAGCCTCAGCTTCAGGATCTGTCCTTCAAGTGAGCATTCAGGGTTGATTTCCTTTAGAACTGATAGGTTTGTTCTCCTTGCAGTCCAGGGGATTCTCAAGAGTCTCCTCCAGCACCACAATTCAAAGGCATCAATTCTTCGGCGGTCTGCTTTCTTTATGGTCCAGCTCTCACTTCCATACATCACGACAGGAAAAACCATAGCTTTGACTATTCGGACTTTTGTTGGCAAGGTGATGTCTCTGCTTTTCAAGATGCTGTCAAGATTTGTCATCGCTTTCCTCCCAAGAAGAAGGCGCCTTTTAATTTCAGGGCTGCTGTCTCCATCTGCAGTGATCATGGAGCCCAGGAAGATAAAATTTAACACTGCCTCCATATCTTCCCCTTCTATTTCCCAGGAGGTGATGGGACCAGTGGCCATGATCTTAGTTTTTTTGATGTTGAGTTTCAGACCGTTTTTTGCACTCTCCTCTTTCACTCTCATTACAAGGTTCTTTAATTCCTCCTCACTTTCTGCCATCAGAGTGGTATCATCTGCATATCGGAGGTTGTTGATATTTCTTCCAGCAATCTTAATTCCGGCTTGGGTTTCTTCCAGTCCAGCCTTCCGCATGATGTATTCTGCATATAAGTTAAACAAGCTGGGGGACAATATACAGCCTTGCCGTACTCCTTTCCCAATTTTGAACCACTCAGTTGTTCCATGACCAGTTCTAACTGTTGCTTCCTGTCCCACATATAGGTTTCTCAGGAGACAGATAAAGTGGTCAGGCACTCCCATTTCTTTAAGAACTTGCCATAGTTTGCTGTGGTCCACATAGTCAAAGGCTTTCGCATAGTCAATGAAGCAGAAGTAGATATTTTTCTGGAACTCTCTGGCTTTCTCCATAATCCAGCGCAAGTTAGCAATTTGGTCTCGAGTTCCTCTGCCTCTTCGGAATCCAGCTTGTACTTCTGGGAGTTCTCGGTCCACATACTGCTGAAGCCTACCTTGTAGGATTTTGAGCATAACCTTGCTAGCGTGCGAAATGAGTGCAATTGTACGGTAGTTGGAGCATTCTTTGGCACTGCCTTTCTTTGGGATTGGGATGTAGACTGATCTTTTCCAATCCTCTGGCCACTGTTGAGTTTTCCAAACTTGCTGGCATATTGAATGTAGCACCTTAACAGCATCATCTGTCAAGATTTTAAATAGTTCAACTGGAATGCCATCACCTCCACTGGCCTTGTTGTTAGCCAGGCTTTCTAAGGCCCACTTGACTTCGCTCTCCAGGATGTCTGGCTCAAGGTCAGCAACTACATTGTCTGGGTTGTCCGGGATATCCAAATCTTTCTGATATAATTCCTCAGTGTATTCTTGCCACCTCTTCTTGACGTCTTCTGCTTCTGTTAGGTCCCTTCCATTTTTGTCTTTTATCATGTTCATCTTTGCGCAAAATGTTCCTCTAATATGTCCAATTTTCCTGAACAGATCTCTGGTCTTTCCTTTGGGTTTCTTCCAGTCCAGCCTTCCGCATGATGTATTCTGCAGCAGATGAGAAACTAGCTGTCATTTTAATCCTCTCCTCCCCAATGCTGGTGCCTGGATTGGCTTGTTTTTCTTTTCCTTTCTTGTTCTAGTTCCTCCTTGTTTGTTTTTTAAAGCTTGGTGCACTGGGTTACCTAGGAGACCGAAGGCGGGAGAAGACAAAGGAGTCAGCAGAGAGTGAGGAGGCAGTTGTTAATGAGCACTTCTTAGTTCTTAGCTTATTCAGGTAGCTCTGATGTACCTGCAAATCAGATTATCACAGCAGAGCTACCTTAACAAGTTGCAAACAAGGCTGATTAGCAGTTTCCTTCTCTCTCTCTCTCTCTCTCTCTCTCTCTCTCTGCTGACTCCTGTGTGGTCAGCTAAAAACAGTTTACCCAGGGAAACAAACTTTCTGGGTGTGCCTTCACAGAGGATCTATTTACATTTTCCCCATTGTGTTGTCATACCCTGAGATTGTCTCCTTGCACAGAAAACAAAGAAGTATAGGATTTCCCTGAAACTTCAACTGGTGCCCTGTCATGTAAGACCCAGGAGAACTTGCTAAATTGGTGAGGGTGAAGATATCTGAAAACCAGGCAGTTGAACCTTCCTTGAGCTCAACATTTTTCTAGCCATGGAAGGCAGATTGTGGAATTAAACCGAAGCCAAACAATCAAGAAGAATATCTTTGGAATCTTATAGGAGTCCTGATAATATTGTTTTGTTTGTTTAAGTTTATTGTATTAGCTAAAAGCCGTCACAATTGTTTAAAATACAAATATAATCGAATAAAATCAGAATAAAAACACAGAGATATAAAATAATAAGAGACTGTTCATATCTGGGAGTCTCCAGCACAATTGATTGCAATGGCTCTCAGGGAATTAGCACGAATGTTTCTGGCCGCTTTTGCTAACAATGCTGTTCTGTAAGTGATATATGGGTCACAATCCAAAAGCAACCTGACCACCTTTGTCTGGGGGCTTTCGTCCTGTAGAGCAGCCAAAATGTTACCCAGGAATTTTTTTCTGGGGTTTTGATAGAGCTGGCAATTAAGTAAATAGTGGACAACATCCTCTATCTCACCTGCTCCGCAAATACACAGCCTCAGATGCTTAGGTACCTAAGCATCTGATAATATTGTAGGATTCTAAGATTTTGGACCAGATCTCCAAAAACATTTCACCCCTGACATTCTTGTGGAATCGAGCTGAACTTCGCTGCATTTTAAAACTACACTAACATTTTATCCTTCAGATCATAAACCTAGGTTGCCAAGTTTTTCGCTGGCATCTGTTCTGGTCATTATGTTTCCCCTTTGGTGTAGGCTTGTTTTAGAAATCACCTGGAATGTAAAAACAGTGATTATTTGTTTCAAAACAACAGTTCTGTAATGTCAGATCTCCAAAACCTGTTATGAAATTAAGCTCTTCTTAATAAGAAAAGCTTAATTTGATCCTCCTTTAGTTTGATCCTCCTATGGACCAGCTGAGCCTCTGGGGGCAGAATTGGATTCAGCAATTCATTGGAATTGGATTCAGCAATGCATTTGCTTACAAAGCAGACCTACCGTGTTTCCCCGAAAATAAGACAGGGTCTTATATTAATTTTTGCTCCAAAAAACACATTAGGGCTTATTTTCAGGAGATGGTTTATTTTACAGTCACGTAATCTTCTTCTGGTTGCTGCACAATGGTGGAGGGCATGGTTTCACTTAATTGGGATTTATTTTGGGGGTAGGTCTTATATTACAAGCATCCTGAAAAAATCATACTAGGGCTTATTTTCAGGTTAGGTCTTATTTTTGGGGAAACAGGGTACCTCTCCCCATAAATCTCTGTTTTTATTCAGGAAGGATTCAGAATTGAATTTGATTTTTCTTTGTCTTTATAATGACAGCACCCCTCCTTCCTGCTCCTCCACCCCTCCTCCTCCTGCTGTCTCTAGTCTGAAACAAGAATTTGACTTGCATTGCTGTCCCCAGGGAGTCCTGGGTCTTAATTCAAGGTCCTATCTCAGTAGGGATGGAAACAGGAGATGTGCTGAACAGCTCTTGGAACAGCAATTTGCATGTTAACAGAGGAACTTGTTTTGCAATTTACATTTAAATAAGCTGCATTTCACAGCCATGCAGTGTTGCAAATATTCTCTTAGGTTAATAAAGGCAGTGGTTCAAAGGATCTGCTGCAAGTGATGCAACCACAAGGAAAGACAAAGGAAAGGATAGGATTGTTGCTCAGTGGTGGAGTCTGTGCTTTAGATACAGAAACCCAGCTCTGTAGAAGGATCAGACAGCAGGTGATGTGAAAGATCCTCAAAAGCTGATGCTGATCATGAAACACTGAGCTAGACAGACAAACCAAGTTTATCTGCATTCCAAATCTCACCTGCTATAAGGCAACTTCCCATGTAACATTTATGTGCTTTCAGATGAGAATGTTGGTATGCAATTGTCCCTTTCTCATTGGCAAAATGTAATAGGACTTCCAAAAGTCATCGCCTTCCCCTTGAAACCCATCCATAATTTCTTGGAATATTACATCTTTTTTTTTAAAATCATGGAACATTTGCTAACAACAAGAACAACAAAGAATAACTACACAATATCTTCTGATCAGAAACACTAGGAGCTGTGTTATCTGGGAAAGTGAAAGAGACAAAATGAGCTCCAAACAGCAGGAGATTGGAATCATGCCAGTTTTTATGGGAGTAGATGAAAGTCTAGCAAACAAAAATGGCATGAGTCTCTAGCAAGAAGAAAGTCCAGATACTGGAGAAGGAATTGCAGCTATGCATTGGAATCAGACATTGCCTTTGTGGCAGTCTCAGCCAACAAAAGGCTGAGGGAAGAGGAGGAGGAACCAAGGAAGACTGAAGCTGGAGGAAAATTGGAAGCCAATATTCAAGAGTGATGAGTGCCTGAGAAGAAGATTAGTGAAGATGAAAGGAGGAAGAGAACATGGCTGGGAGAGAGGAGAGAGATATCCAGGACCAATGGGAGAGAAAAATAGTGCAAGAAACTGCAAAAGAGCTAATCAAATTCATAATTCCCTGAGAACTTGGAGGTTGAGATAGCCCTTCTCCTTGAAAAAGCTTCAGCAGTACAGTGTCCATGTGTAAAAGATCTATGTGTGGTTCTCCATGTACAAGTGGAAGGAAGGGTGTGTGAGGGGGACAAGAGGGTGACTAAGTTGAGAAATAATGCAGGAAAATGCACCAATATTGGGACAATCAGATTCACATTCTTTTATGTTGACTACATGGTGTACAAGTCAGTGTGAAGCAGCCTGGACTTCTCTGCTCCACAGTCCATAGTTTTTTCCTCCACTGCTGGGGCTTCTACTTTTTCAGAATTAACTGCATTTGTATTGGTTGATGAGGTGTGATCACTTCCACTGATGTGGAGTCAGTTGCAGCTTTTCTGTTTGGAGCCATTCTACCTGGCTACAGCAGTAGTGAGAGAGGCAGGGCAGCAGGGAAGATGGCTGATGTTTGAACCTCTTTTCCCCAAGTCTGGTACTGAATTTGCTTGTTTTTCTCTTCCCTTCCTGTTCCATTTCTTTTTCTTTTTCTTTTAAATGCTTGCTGCCCTAATCTTAAGACTAAAGGGAAATTACCAGAGAGAGGGGAGGAAAAAAAGAAATCAGTCAGATTTTTTTGCTGCTTGTTAGAATAGCTCAGCTGTAACAGTGCCTTCTGCAAATTGGGAAAGTCTAAAGCAGAACTACTTTAAGAAACTGCAAACAATGCTGAGTGCCAGTTTCCATCTCTCTGTCTGCTGAATCCTGTGCGGCTGGCTGAAGTGAATTAACCTAAGGAAACCCGACTTCTGGGAGTGGCTTCAAGCTATACAGAGAGAGTAAAATTTTCTTGCATAGTTATGTATGTGGAAAGAAAATGGCCTATCTCACAGCAATAAATTGCCACTAATTAACACGTCCTCCTAGGATTCCTTATTGTCTGCCACCTGGATGCACTGGTGCACGATAAGGAGTCCAAGCAGGGACTCATGAATTTGCCACTCAGAGATACACTGTTTCCCTTCCACCGTCATACTACTGCAAGAAGATTTCAGCCAGAGAATTTATGTGTCCGAGCTAGGAAGAATAGGTTGCATGCTAACAAGACCACTGTGGCATCCCTCAGTGCTTTCCCTGCCCACAAAAGCAGCTCTCAGAGGATTCTCGTGATGGGGGCCCTTCACCCAAAAGGTTGCTTGATGCTGTAAGGAAAACCTTTTAAGTTGTGTGACTGATGGAGTTGCCTTTCCATGTGTCTTCCCTGTCAAATCTCCTCTCTTATTAAAACAGGGCTTCCCAGTAATTGACAAGTTCCATCGAGACAGGGAGAGGAAATATTTAAAATGCAGTGTTAATAAGAAGATCTGAATTGCCACACTGGCACTGGTCACTTAGCTCAGGATTCTATCAACCAAATGCCCCAGGACAGCTTTTCAAGCAGAACCCTGGGGTAACAAGGCTTGCCACCTCTTTCCCCACAGTGTAAAGACAGATGACAATAATTAAAAAGATAGAAATAATGCACCAGAGAGAATTTTGAGGCAATAATTAAGAAATAAGAATTTGGAGCAGTCGTTAAAAAACAACAACCCAAAAAAACATTGTTGGCATAGAACTTGAAGCTGAAAATTGCCCCACATGCTCATTATATGTGTATTTCCATGATTTCATATTAAAACAATATATCAAAATGTGTGCATATAAAATAATTTGACGGAAATAGAAAATTCTGTCAAAGCTTGAGCTTTCATCTCTTCCCAGGCTGAAGTGTCTTTGTGACAAATGCTACCCTGATTTAGTTGTCTCTTGCCAATTTGTTCATTATTTCCTTTCCTCAGGACGACGCTATGACACCCTCTGCTCCCCTACCCCACCCCCGCTGAGAAGCTGACTTTTCTTTCACAGGCAATAGTCTGTGTCCTTAAGGGGTGCCTTTGCACCTGCCTGATGCTCATTTAAGACAATTACATTCTTGCCTCAGAGTCCGGTCTAAGAAAATCTACCGAGAGTTTTATTACTGTCTGAACAAAGGGACATAACATATAAAATGTAACTAGAGAAACAGCATTAAATACAAGTAACACTGTGTCATGCCAGGATTATGCAATGCTGTGCAAAATCTGGTCTTAGTTTGGTAAATATTTATTTATTTATTTATTTATTTATTTATTTATTTATTTATTTATTTATTTATTTATTTATTAGATTTTTACCCCGCCCCTCTAGACAGTGTCTACTCGGGGGGCTTACAAATAAAACACAGCAATATAACATATGTAACAGTTTTTAACTGACTTTTAAAAACACCCAGCAAGGGTGCCAGCCGAATTTCGGTTGGAAGGGTGTTTCTCCGAACACCCTTCCAATAATTCCTCTCAGTAGATCCATCTACCAAATAGCATTCTACCAATTAGGATCATAGAATCAGAATAATGGAGTTGGAAGGGGCCTAAAAGGCCATCAAGTCTAACCTCTGCTCAATGCAGAAATCCAAATCAATGTAAATTTGAAAGATGGTTATCTAATTTTCTCTTGAATGCCTCCAGTTTGAGAATGCTCACCACCTCTCAAGATAATTGGTTCCATTGCCATACTGCTCTGGTAGGAGGCTTTTTTCCCTGATATTCAGCCAAAATCTGGCTTCCTGTAACTTGAGCCCATTATTACGTGTCTTACATTTTGAGATGATTGAGAACAGAGCCTGCCTCTCCTCTGTATGAAAAACTTTCAAGTACCGTATTTGAAAAGTGCTATCATATCTGCCCTCAGTCTTCTTTTCTCAAGGCTAAACGTGCACAGTTGTTTTTATCTTTCCTAACATGACTTCGTTTCCAATCTCCTGAACATATTGTTGCTCCAATTTGTCAGCATCCTTCTTGAAATGTGGTGTTCCAGAACTAGACACAGTCCTCAAGATGAGGCCTAACTGGTGCTGAAAAGAGGGGGATTAGTACCTTATGGGATTTGAAGACTGTATTTTTGCTAATGCAGTCTAAAATAGCATTTGCCCTTTTTGCAACCACATCACACTCGTATTCAACTTGTGATCTACAACAATTCCAAGATCCTTCTCACATGTAGTATTACTGAGCCAAGGATCCCCTAGCTTGTAACAGTGGGTTTCGTTCCTCCTCTCCCTCCCAAAGAATTTTGTACTTATCCCTGTGGGGGGGGGGGATTATGAAGTGATACAGCTAAAATGCCTCTGCCAAGGTGTATTTTGGCCTCGTACCAACTGCCCCTGCCTTCAGCAAGTATGAAAAGGAGTCCTACACATATACCACCACGTACAACATTTACCAACACTAACTCTTTTAAATGAGAACTAAGTCTCAAAGCCTTTTGCTGGCACACCTCTGGCTGCTGTACAGTAAATAATTCCTCTCAGTAGATCCATCTTTTCTGCTGAAATTAATTTGTTGTTAAAGAGGGTGGAATGCAGCTGTTTTAGTGAAATGCTTTGGCTGGCTGCACAGCAAACATATTCATCTAATAGTCCTATTATTCCTTCTGTGCAACAAGCCAAATTTCCCATTTTCTCATATGCTGCATTTAGAAGCTTAGTCTTCGTTTTTTTATATATTTAATACAGAATCTTGCTCATGATTTGAAACACAAACTCGAATTAATCTGTTGGATGGGTGAGTGGAGTTAGGATTGCATTACATTAGCGGCAGGGAGCAAGCAATGGGGGCTGCTTTGGATTTGTCAGACTTGATTAGAGCAATCTAATCAAACCTGATGGTTCACATGGAAATCACTTCCATGGCCCATCTTTACCTTCTCTTAAAGTGCCGGTTCAGGAACTGCCTGCAGCCAAAGCCACCAATTAGCAATTTGACTGGTGTTTGACTGGTTTCTCTATTGGCCTTTTAAGATTGTGCAAAACAAAGTTTTAAAAAACTTTTAAAATAACTGATACAGTGAATCAGTGCTAGTCCATTACAATCCTTTAAAACGCAGAAGAATTACATAATTTACCAATTATTAACCCACTTCAAGATATTGACAAATTCAAACCCACAGTCTTGCTTTGTATGGTTTCCAGTGATCACACATGCTGGAAGCAATCCAAATCAGAGCAATCCTATCCACACCCAAAAAGTGGAAGCCGCTGACAAGGGCTCTGAAAGGTATGTGTGTGTGTTCAGTCATTTAGTCGTGTCCGACTCTTCGTGACCCCATGGACCAGAGCACACCAGGCCCTCCTATCTTCCACCGCCTCCCGGAGTTGTGTCAAATTCATGTTGGTTGCTTTGATGACACTGTCCAACCATCTCATCCTCGGTCGTCCCCTTCTCCTCTTGCCTTCACACTTTCCCAACATCAAAGTCTTTTCCAAGGAGTCTTCTCTTCTCATGAGATGGCCAAAGTACTGGAGCCTCAGCTTCAGGATCTGTCCTTCCAATGAGCACTCGGGGTTGATTTCCTTTAGAATTGATAGGTTTGTTCTCTTTGCAGTCCAGGGAACTCTCAAGAGTCTCCTCCAGCACCACAATTCAAAGGCATCAATTCTTCAGCGGTCAGCTTTCTTTATGGTCCAGCTCTCACTTCCATATAACACTACAGGAAAAACCATAGCTTTGACTATTCGGACTTTTGTTGGCAAGGTGATGTCTCTGCTTTTTAAGATGCTGTCAAGGTTTGTCATTGCTTTCCTCCCAAGAAGCAGGCGTCTTTTAATTTCGGGGCTGCTGTCTCCATCTGCAGTGATCATGGAGCCCAAGAAAGTGATCATGGAGCCCAAGAAAGTAAAATCTGTCACTGAAAGGTATAGGTAGGACCATTCTTGGAATGGGATGGTTTGCTCCAACAAAGACATCATCTAATCACCATGTTTAAGGACAAACTGGACCATTCCTGCAATGGACCAAACAGTGGTCTAAATGTCTATGTAGTCAGCCTCTTACTCCTCCTACCATAATGAGTATCCATTCTGATGTGTGTCACCCATATGGTGTACAGACATAAGGCTGTAAATCCAATAGAGTAGATTCTTTGAGAAGGAGTCCAGTGCGGTGGTAGAACATACTCCACATGCAGAATGCCCCAGGTTACAACTTGGTATTTCTAGAAAGGGAAGAAAGGACCTCTGTTTGTGCTTTTACCAGTCAGTGTAGACATGGGGTGGGGAACATATGGTCTTCCAGAGTAGTCATATGAAAACATTTTATGAGATGACAGTTGAGAAAAGCGAGTAAAGATTCTCCTGGCTTTGCAGGAAGTCTTACCTCTAAAGCAAGACCAAGTCACTAAGCACTTGCTCTTCTCATTGCTGATTTTTTTGAGCAGAGGTGTTTTCCTTTGAAAAGCTTGATCCATTGGCATGCATTATTAGGTAGATGCACACATGTATAAGCTAAGTGATGCTCCCACCGCTCCACCCCTTAACCCTGCTGCCTTTCTACATAAGCAGTGCCTACACCTATCACTACATAGGAGTTCATTCCTTAAAGCAGGTTTCTGGAGTGAAGGTTATGACAGGGAGGCATCTCTTGCTTTTTTTTCCTCTCCAGGAAACCTGTATGCCTCATGGGACATGCTTCGATATTTTGAGACTGTAGCCACTAACAGGAATCCAGGTTGTTGCTCTGACTGTAGGCAGAAAAGTGGCTAAAATGGGATCAAATAGTGCCTCTTCCCATTTCCTCTGATGATTTCACATTCTGCCCTAGCCCTCTGTGGTCGCCTGAAGTTTGGAACTCATTCTTGTGTTAAAAATTCATTACATAGCTATGAAAGCCAAAAAGAAAAAAGGAAAGTTTTTTAAAAAAAGACAGCAATAGCAACCAGAGGGGGCATTTCATATCCCTTTCATTAATTTTTCCACCATATTGTTTAGTCTCATGCTTCTCCAACTGTTCCTGTTGATCTGTGGAGAGATCCTTTGAAGTAAAATACAGACCGATCTTCTTCACTCTCCCAGTATCAGTTGATAGTTCATGTATGAGAGTCTCATCTCATAGATAAACACATTCTGGATTCTGTACTGCCAGTTTTCTAAGCTATGCTGATGCCTGGTTGTTTTGTGATTGCTATTATTGGTTCTTCATAAGAAATACATTAAAAAAAAAAAAACAGAAAGCCCCACCCTAGCGAACTCCACCATCACTTCTTTCACTGTCCTCCCTCCTCTTTTTTTCTTTCCCCTCCTTTCCATTTTCTCCATTTTGGCAATGGCTTGGATATTTCTTGCCTTGGAGGAATTTGACTGGGTTCCAGACTGTGAGCGATTTTTAAGAAATAATTGTTTTGTTTTGTTTTTCACTTTCTGTGCTTATTCTGTAATTGGGTTTCAGTTCAGGGATGACTTGCTTAAAAATGCTTATTTGGATTCTCCTGCTGGAGGTGTCTGAGGTGTGTGTGTGTGTATCTTTGTTTTAGCTGCTGGGAATGAGCAAAAATCAATTTTGAGAAAGCACACAGATCCGAGACTGACAAAAAATAAATCTTGCCATCTCACGGTGAGAAGGAGCAATCTTACAATGTCCCATGTGCCACATGAGAACAAAGAAGGTCTAAATTTCCCTCCCCCCCAAAGTAGCTGTGCTGCAACTCCCACCATCTCTTATCATAGGTTGTGCTGACCTGGGTTGGTGGGATTTGCAGCTCATAATTTAGAGAGCCATATTTTCCCCGGGTCACAATGTAGATAAGAACTGAGCTGGATTGACAAAAATTTTGACTTTGCACAAGGTGGTTTTTAAGAGTCTTCCAGTTTATTCAAGGACTTCTCCTTTGTACCCAATAAATCCTACTCACTTCTTTGAGATGCAAAATTGTTGTGAGATATATCACTGCAAGCTCTTTGTAAAGAGCTGCTAAGTGTTTCCTCCTCTTCTTAAGTAAATAAGGGAAAGCAAAGAGATTATTCATCATTAAAAGCATAATGCGGTAACAATTACCCCATGTGTCTCATGCAAAAGCTAGAAACTGATACAAAAGGGACACCTATAAAACAGCATTTCTGAACCAGAATGAAAACAGAAAACTCCATATCTTCAGATGTCTTCTTCTATAAAGCTGTTTGTGATGTTAAAAGGAGGTCTGTCAAGGGCAATGTTTGACCCCTCAATTGTGTACATTTGTCTTCAGAATACAAGGACTAAAACTATGTTTAATATCACTAGCTAAAAATTAAGTGTTTGCAACAACCACAGAGTCAGTCTGGGTCCTGATTTGGTGATTCATAAAACAGTCCATATCAGCTTAGACTAATTTGAGAGATAGTCCAATTCAGATTGGGTCTTAATCCAAACTTCTTTTGGCAAATCCTTTGGGAGATTCTAGACAAGGGCACAGTTATTATCACAGAATTTTTGTGGACATTTGTTATGAAAATGAGATACAGAAAGAATCGCTATACCCACCAAGGGGCTAGGAGCAATGTAATGGAAATGGTATATATCACAGGTAAGAAAAATGCAAAACAGAGAAGTTTATGGGCAGTGACGGTGCAGTTATGGAAAAAGGAAGGCAGTTTAATATTAAAACTCTGAAAACTATGAAAAAGTGGCTGAAATCCTGTTCCACATCTCTGCTTGCACAGTGGGAATGATGTTAGCAGCTGCAATTCTCATCTAATTAAAGTATTTATTTGCTTATATTGGGGTGCATGCAACTCATATACAATATGATAAAATTCTGCATGCCTTGAAGGAAGTCTTTAATTGGCAAAGATTTGTGCTGCTGCTGCTGACATTATTCCTATTGAGCATACAGAGCTGCACAAAAGAATTCCAGCCAGTGTTGGTTTGTGTTTAACTAGTATCAAAGTCACATATAGATAAAATAAGACAAGAATGAAGTGTGCAGAGTATACAATGGTACAGGCAAAAAGGTGACCTTTCTGTAGTTTCCAAGCAGTCTTCCCACAAGTGTACAAGAGCTCTGCTCTAAGGACAGATACCAAAAAGTTATGAATATTGGATTTCTCCTGGAATATATTGGTTCAACATTCAAACTACTGGATTGGACATTCCATGTGAACCCATTCCATGGGATTAGAAGCTAGACTTATAGTTACACAACTACACATTTCTCCTTCCTTCACTGTCCCCCCCCCCCCGGTGTTATTCTCATGTGAAGAGCTCACTGAGAAATACATCAGTGTCTACAGATGTGCTGTCCAGTCTCTACAGATGAAATCCTGTTGTTTAGCATCATAAGTTACACTAGAGTAAGATATTCAGCTGCACAGCACTTCTTTGGAAATGGCATGATGATTTATAGTAAGGCTATGTGGATAAAGTTTGAGGTACATGCACATTTCTGCATATTTTCCCCTTCTATTTGTAATGCTCCCAAAAGGGGGATTTTTCTGACTATCCTGTTGGCCTTCCTCAATTAGTATGGGGGCAAATTTATTCACCTGCTCTGTTCACATGGAGATGAATGACACTCAGTGAATGGGAGGTATATGTCAAGAAATTGAGAAACTGAAGATCGTAGATTCCCGTACTTTTCTGGAAAAATCAGACTTTGTAGTCAGTGCTTGGAATGAGCTGGCTGAGTGAGGGGGTAATGTCCACCAGTAACTGGTAGGTGGAAACACCTGCAACTTTTCAGTGTGAGAGAGCAATATTCAAGGTCAGGTTGGCTCATTCTCTGGAAATGAGCTAATTGGGAAAATGGCTTCAGTTGACTGAGGGGAGGGGGAAGAAACTGCTCTTGCCTTCCTGAATGTTCAAGGGAACTCAATATCTGTTTGGAAGGTCCTCTGGAAGAGTCTAGAAGCCAAAGCTTAAGGTATAAAATAGGGACAGAAGTTACTTTAATTGGCTCAGGAGAGACGTTATGATCACTGGCTGCACTGTTGTAAGGACTGCACTTCACATTTGCTTTGAGACTATGCTAAAGCTAGGCTGGAGAGTAAATACTAGAGTAGATTAGCTAGATTTCTTATTTTCTATTATGTTTGCTTAGTATTGTCCCTGCCTCAAGCTTTTAATAGAGTATTTGCTCTAAAACCTTTTTTGACAGAATTTGTAACTACTGAAACTGTTTTGAATTTTTTTCTGCTGTTTTTGACCTTTTCATTATATTTAAATAAAATATAGCATTTCTTCATACACTTGTTTGACTTTTTGGATTAAAAACGTTTGCGGTATTTAAAACCAAGCCTTGTCTTGATCATCTAGCAGAAGTCTGTTTGTTTTGTGGCAATCCAAAGAGAGACCTCATCTGAATTCAAATGAGTGTAATTAGAAACCAGGTCTGGCCATTGTGGAAGCCAAGTACAACACAGTAACCTTTCTGTTAGAGCCTGCATCTAAGGCGGTTAATTTCCAGTTTGGGCTTCCTCACTCAGATGCTCTAGCTGAAGACAAGCCTACAGCACAAATCAATACAGTTAAAAAAATGTTTCCCTCATTCCCTCCAGAAAGCAGATTACTTCTGTCAGAAAGACAGAATGGGGGAAAAAAACCTTCCAACAAAATCATGGACCGAATGGTTACAAACTAGCAGTAGGTGACAAGTAATTAAGGAACAGAAAAATGTATAGGAAACTCATTTGGATGAGCGTCAACTGATTAATACAGTTACAACATTTATTTTCTTTATTTATGGCCAAATGCTAGAGTAAGTTCATGTACAACATCCTCATATACAATTCTGCTAGTGACATGCGGGGGAAGAGAGAAGGAATAAGGAACCTTGAAAGAAATTAAGTTGAATTATGTGGCTGTTATTCAACTCACTCTCAAGCTCCTTGGTTTAATCCCTGTATAGACATACAGATGCAGATGCAGTCCTAGGCTGCAGATGCTGGGGTCAGGAATTTGACTCCCTCTTGTGTCTCCAAGGAGAGGACACAGCCAAGAACACCTTCAGCCTGTGTAGCTGATAGGGCTAAGTGCCCTGTTACCTGTGTGGCCATGGTCAAGCTGCATAGTCCCAGAGTACCAGCACAAAGAAGGACTGGTAAACCAGTTCTGAGTACAGCATGCCTAGAAAACCCTTTGAAGGGTTGCCGTAAGTTGGCATCAACTCAAAGGTAAATTATAGATATAGATATTACCATTAAGATGCCCTTAAAATCAACCACCTAATCACATGCAGTAAACTAGGGACACATTTCTATGAACCATCTATTGGCTTTAATTATTATTAACAGTTTTATTTATATGCCACATTTCCCCCAACAAGGGATCCACAGTGGCTCACAACATTAAAATTCACACAGTTTAAAAACACATGCTTTAATGGCATGAGGAAAGGTATCATTTCCCGGTGACAACATATAGCATCTGTAAACAACTAGTGTGCCATTGTGCACAATATGGAATAAATATCAATCAATATCACTCAATGACATTTTAACGAACAACACATAGTTTTATTCTTTAAATAGGAGTCTTACAACTCATTCAGTGGTGAAGGATGAAGAATGGATCAGCTTTTTGGCCAACAACTCCCATCACCCCCTGTCAGTACAACCGATAATTGCTTTGTTTGCACCTGTGGACATACAGGCTTCACTCTTTTATTTTATATGCACATATAGCCCATTGCATTCACAATTTATATCAAAGGTGAAGATACAGGCTCCATTCTCCTTTCAATCCCTGTCGCATGCAGGTTGTAAGGTTGGTCATGGAACCAGACATATGGTGGGGAAAAGGTTTACATGATTGCTGTTCCATCTTGCCATTGCTGATCCAAGGCCCCAGCAGATTCACCAGGATATCTTGCTCCATCTTCTTCATCTTCATTGGCTACTGTCTCATGAGTTTCTCCTTCTTGTGATTTCCATGTCTATGCGACAAATACAGACTGGAGCAAGGTGTGTTACACTCAAAGTACAGCCACTAAAAGGGGTTTAAATAAATTATGATTTCAAGTTTCTGCTTCAAGCACAACTAAAGGTCTAAGGAGGTGCTTTCCTGTTGCCTGACATGAACCCATGGCTTGCCTCTTTCTTGACCTGCATTTCCCAGTACTCCGCCAGATGCCTAAGCTCATATTTTCTTGCTCAGTGCCATCACAGAAACCAGCATGCAATTGTTTTTCAACAGCCTGTTATTTAGTAGGACTGTATGAGGGCTCTGTGATTCAACACAGGGTTGAATTTGGTTATTCATGTTCAGCTCTTTTTTGATTTGATTAGCCTTGACTAGATCTGACCTGATTTGGACCCCAATCCAAAGTGAAATATCAGAATCAGAATGTTTCTGCTTCACATTGGAAAACAAAAATATCCATCACTTTCTTTCTTTCTTTCTTTCTTTCTTTCTTTCTTTCTTTCTTTCTTTCTTTCTTTTTTGTGTGTGTGTGTCTTTACATTCAGGTATGGAATTTGCAGGCATGAGAGCCTCTCTAAATGAGATTAGGCCTGACAAATTTCAGTTCAATGGGCCAGGAGTATATGTGCCATTCCACTTTAAAATTGTATCCTAAAATAGCCATAACTTTTTGTTCACAAAAGTATATAAATGAGAAGACATTTCTTCTGTTGTGCAAGCTAGGTTTCCCCTTCAGATGGTAATAGCCCTCAGGAATGGAGACTGATAGGCCAAAAACTTTTCTTAACATTGGCTTTAATACATTTAACATTTGCTGATCTGTGCCAATTTCCCACACTATAGTGGTGCCTGTGATGTATAAATGCTGCTTGTACACTTACCCTATGTATGTAACTAATACACACACACACACACACACACACACACACACACACACACGATAAACAACAAGAGACTGTAAAAAATGTGGGGAAGAAAAAAACAAAAAAAACACCTGAAATAAAACCTGTGGCTATCATGCACCAAAGCTTAAAAGAATTGGAATCAAAATGGGGAGTAGGAATGCTACTGCCTAATAAAACTAATATTAAAACAATTTGGGACTAACGCATGAGGTGTGACTGCAAAGGGAGAAATACTCAATTTGCTCCGAATGTTTTTGAACCTAGTCCCTGCTAGGGAAATCACTGCAGTTGCTCACACTGATATGATTAATTATCCCATTACAAGCATAATAAACTATGATTTCCTTCATGCTGCCTCATCCCAATGTATCTCACAGAAAGTGTGAATGTTATGTGCTGTGAGCAGGGTCCTCAACTTGACCTAGCTTAATCACAAGAATAGTGAAATGACATCAACATGTAACATCCATTTGCTCCTGTGGATTTGCTGAAAATCCTTCATGTAAATAAAGCCGTGCCTTAGGAACCAGGAAACCAGGTTCAAAATATGCTGTTAAATCATTACATTACCATTGAGTTTCCTCCAAATAATCCTTTAAACACATCACCCTCTTGCTTTTCCCCATGGTAAATAGAGATGTTAACTCCTAGACCATGGGGAGTTTTTTGTTTTACTTTGCAAATGTTTGTGTAAAGAATGCGTATGGCCTTTAAAGGGGAGATACAAGGCGGAAGCAGAACATCGGTCTTGATTAGAAGTTGGATTAAGATGCAAATTTGAATTTCTCCCATAGCTCAGGGCCATTTGGTTTGTAAAAACATGAGTTGGACTCATGACCCTGATTAAAATGTATTGAAAAATTAATAGGACAGACTCTCGTCTGGAAAATGTCATCTGATCTGTTGCATTGGGAGATGGTGACAGTGGCATTATACCATGGACAAATTCTGCCTTGGTAGCTCCCCCCCTCCCCCATCACAGTAACATTTGTAAACCTTGTGAAAGCTCAGAGGAGAGAGACAGGCATCTTTCATCCATTGTGTAAGTTGGGTTTCACCTTTGCTGGAGCATCTCAGTATAAACCCCTTGTAACAGAACAGTTCCCAGGACCACTGAGAGTCTGTGCTTGCATTCTGGCACTGCTTGGGAGACCTCTCCAGGCCTGAGCTCAGTAGGAGGAGTGGGGAGTGTCAGCTGGCAGCCTATCTGGCAATGCAGCTGGTGGCTGGTGTGTGTGTGCTAGGATTAAAAGGAACAAATAAACAGCTAGAAATAGAATCTCAAATCAAACAAGATTCAGACTTAGCCTAGCTCTCTGAGGGAGCCAAGCAAGACAAAGGTAGGCATGAATGCTGCTTACTAGAAGAGGCTCTCACATTCTCTGGACTGATGAAAAAGCATAATTGAATGCAGGACATAGACAATACCCAGCCTTCATCTCTGGCTGCTCTCACCTACAAAATATAAAGGAAGAAAGGATGGTACAAAAAGCAGGCATTACTGCAGGAGATTTTGGCCTGCCTATGCCAGGCAAATGCTGACATCAGTCCTGTTTGCCACTTACACCTATTGCTCTCGAGGGACTTAGATGGAGTATTCTCAGACATCAGATCTAGGTTGCAGCCTTAGCTACACCACTGACAGTGTCTCCTCTAATCAGCAATGAAGTCTGCATTGGGTTTTAAAGGGGCAATTCCTGTGGTACAACCCTATTCTAGACATGTCCCAGATAAAGGAATGTAGGGAGCTCCTTTTTTGCATCCACATTGGCAGCACATGAAACATGGGTGCGGTGTTGCCACACTGACCATGATTGGTGGGCATGGTGGTCCAGACTGCTAGGAGGAATGAATTATGGTTTTGCTCCTTTTAGGGGCAGAATTATCATTCTGACTCTATAAGATCTTGCATCAGGCAGCCTTGCCCAGCACAATAGTGTTATACTTCTCCCTAGCTTAGTTGCAGTATTGTCATTCAGATGGGTTTAGTAGTATAGTATAATAGTATAGTATAATACTATACAATAGGGACGTGGTGCTGCTGCGGGTTAAACCACAGAAGCCTCTGTGCTGCAAGGTCGGAAGACCAGCAGTTGTAAGATCGAATCCATGTGACTGAGTGAGCTCCCGTTGCTTGTCCCAGCTTCTGCCAACCTAGCAGTTCGAAAGCATGTAAAAATGCGAGTAGATAAATAGGTACCACCACGGTGGGTAGGTAACGGTGCTCCGTGTCTAGTCGCACTGGCCACGTGACCATGGAAACTGTCTACGGACAAATTATGGCTTGGAAACGGGGATGAGCACCGCCCCCTAGAGTTGGACATGACTGGACTAAATGTCAAGGGGAACCTTTACCTTTACCTATAATACTATACAGTATTGTTTGGCCCCTTAAAAATCAGAGCAGGATGAAATTCAGAAACAAACTTGGTAAGAAATTAAGGTTTTCATCAGGAATTACTTGAAATTTAGGGGCATTAGCTGGGTGGGATCCCTTCTCATTCTGAGTCTAATGTTTTTTCTTTTTCCTAGTGTGTGAACTCTGGGAAATCTACAACACTGAGCTGACAACAGAAAGAATAACTAGGTTTAAATTTTTTTAAAACAAGGAAGTAAATATCCCCTTTATTGCTATATAGAAGAGGGAATTTCATATATTGAGAGGTGAGATAAACTCCATCTGGTGAATTTTTTTAATATTTCCTGCTGTATTTTTAACATCCCCTGCTGCTTTTTGCTATTTTTACTACCTCCATCTTCACAATTTTCCCCATATAAATCAGTTTTTCTCTTACAATCAACTGAGGACGTCCTGCACACATCACCCTTCCTACTTCCTTTCCTCCTTCATTATAATTTTTCCCCATTGCCTCTTTTATATGGACTTTCTGTTTATGAGTCAAATGACTCATGTTGACTTTGGTTTTCTTAGCTTTGTATGCTACACAGGGTAATTCATTGTTGAAATTCAAAAAGTTGAATATACTGTAAGTCCTCGAATAAATGAAACAGACAGGTGATGGTTACATTTTCATGCAGATAAGAATGACAGTAGTACCTTTTGCTTAACATGGATAATTCTCTTAAGTCTGGTCTCCTTCTCTTATACTGTAAATGAGAAGAAATGGAACTTTTGATCCCATTGATGGCTCTATAGTCATCAGCTGCTCCAGATTCAGAATATGTTGCTTGTAAAGTTACTGTTTTGGCTAATGAGAGTTTAACATGTTTTTAAACAAATAATGTAAAGTCTGGCTACATTGCTTATTTTTTAATGTAATGCATAACATTCATCTCATCTAAAACACTGATTTGAGATCAATTTTACATGATTCCCAGCCATTTTTGTCTGTTTTAGTATTTCTCTGCAAGTGTCTAAAAAGTGCCACCATGTTAATTTTCAAGCAACAAAGGACGAATAACTACTTACTTTTAATAAATAGTGTTTCAGGCTTTGTTATTAAGCTGGATTTAGCTTCCTCCTCCGTCCATCTCGGGGGAGGCTTGTATTCCTGGGGCAAGAGAGCAAGCAGCCCAAATTTCAGCTGTGATTTATAGAAACTCCCTTGATGCACTCTGTTTTCATCTGTGCCATTTTGCACAGCTTTCCTCATTCCTTGAGGTCCCTCTGGCATGAGTGAAAGAAGGGCTGTTTCAAAAGTGACCTGTGAAATGCCAGCCATGTACATTCTCGTTCCTTTTCTCCTTTCTTCCAGGATGTCACTGGAGATCCAAAGGCCCAGCACGTCAAGGGGCTTGTGTCAAATTACCATGACAGGGTTTGTGACAAGGGTGCCGGATAAGGAGGGCCTCTCTCTGCAGAGCTGAGGCAGAACATGGCAGGCGACAGTCCTGTCAAAGCACTTGGGATTAAAACCTGTCATCCCTGGGCTTTGACATTTCTATTTTGCCCAGATTTCTGTATTCCCACTCTCCTCATCTGGGAGCTGATAACTCCATTGACTTTTCAGTCTTTTCTAGTTACTGCGACCAGCACATTTAAGAACAACTTGGATTAAGGAAGCTGGAAGTCTAGAGATAACAAGTGTGTCCCCGTGGTCTCGTTCACTTTTTGTCAGCTGGTTGTAATAGTAAACAGAATTTGTAAAAAGTTGTAATAACTCATTTCTTTAATGAGGAGTATGCCTTTACATCCCACTCATCCCCATTTATGTGTGGGTAGACAGAGATAAATGCAATTTATCACAGTGTACGGATTATAACGTGTATGTTGGCTATCTGGAGTTGTACTGGTGACTGGAAGGGGGAAGTTATCTCCCTGTTTCAGTGTTTGAATAACCATATTGTAAAGCATAAATGGGAGATTCAAACCAGCGTCTTCACCAACCATGCTCTAGCACCAGTTGACCTTCTGAATTGAAAATTCTTTGCGTCTTCAGGAGACCATGGACACTGAAATTTAAAGAAAGAGGTGATTTCTTGGCTGATATTTTATCTTAAAATGAGCCAGCTCATCTCCCAGCTTGACCCCTATTAAAGGGTCCTCTAAAATGAACTGGACCCACAAGTCCTTCTGCGCTCAATCCTGTTCATGAATTGGAGCAGCCTACAGGAGGATTTTGCCTGCTTTCCAGACTGTTGCTTTTGATTACGACCACCTTGACTGTGTGCATTCTTATTTCAACCCTCTGCTTCCTGGGAACTCCTGCACTGGCTTTTTGACTCTCATCTACCTGATCTGGTGGCCACCTGTGACTACATATATCTGTGACACTCTAGTTCCTTCCCTGTCCCTGAAGTAAACTATAGCTGCATTCCTGCAATGGACATCCAGCATACTTTACAAACATTATATATAAGTTCTCTTTATTTTATTGTCATCTGACAAATATATTCTGTTATTGATCTTTAGCACCCCAATCAGGTTTTACTTCACATTTTTGATTTCTTGAGTCTTATGGAAGAGTTGTCTTGTTATCGCTACATTCAAGTTGCTGGAAAGTTGCATTTAGGACGCCTACCCTGTTTCTTTCACCTTTTGCTTTTGCTTCTTGTCTCTTGACAATTTTAAGAGTTTAATCAGTCAACCCTTGAAACTTTTTTTTCCCTTTTCATTAAAAAATCTGTCTTTTTGCACTCATCCTTGGTAACATTTCTGGTTTCAATCCACAGTTCTTCTGTTTCATGATCAATTGAGTATAACAATGCAATTCTGTTCTTTATGTGATCTTCAGATTCTTCAGAAATTTTATTTACGTTATATTTTGGCACTATAATTGTTTTTCTGTTCTTCAGCTGTACTGTAATTACACATAACAACAGTTCATGGTCTGTACCACACTCTGTGTCTTGTTTTTGCAGGAACCATAGAGCTTCTCCGCCTTCTACTTCCAATTATAATTGATATCTGTATTAGCCTTCTGGTGACATCCATATACAGTGGTGCCTGACACCCTGTTTAATGACGAATCCACATACCGATTAAGTTTTTGCAATCGCAAAAGCAATTGCATTGCGATAATTTAGATAGGAAAATATCGCTTTGCGATGATTGGTAAGCTGTTTTGCTTACTGATTTTCGCATAACGACGTTTTTAGAACAGCTGATTGGCGGTTCCAAAATGGCCGCCGGGTTAAAAAAATAGCCACCCGCTGTATTTTCGGGCTGATTCCTCGCTTACCAGGCAGCGAAAATGGTGGCTGTATGGAGGATTTTCACTTAAAGGTGAGTTTTTTGCTCATAGGAACACATTAAACGGGTTTTAATGCATTCCTATAGGCTTTTTCTTTTCGCATAGTGACAAATCCACATAGCGACGATTTTTGCTGCACGGATTATCGTCGCTATGCAGGGCACCACTGTATACAATTTTTTAAGGCTTCCAGAAACATACAGTTGAAATACACAAATTATTTGTGTATCTTATCAAGCAGCCATATTAATTTGCTTGGTGATGAGGTATCACTTGTTGCATGGCCATCTGTAATCATTCTGTGTATAATCTACATAACACGTATATACATCTTATTTACAGGCTTAGTGTAGATTCTCACAGCGTTTAATGCACCCAGTAACTCGTTAGTTCAGATTTGTTCTGGTGTATAGTCAGGCTGTATGCAAAGTATAGGGCTGCAAAGTGTTCCCCTGGTATCTGTGAGAAATCCTGCAGCTATATCCCTGCTGCCATTCATCATACTGAGTATCACTTATCTTCCGAAGTCATGTGTCTCTCTTTAATATGTCTTCACCATTTGGGCTTACTACAAATGGTTCCCTTGCTACCAAGGCATTATCTTTCCTAATGAGCAGGGGAACACCAGTGAGCAGAATGGCTCATTTTTCTTTGTCAGTGCTGGTACATCAGAGCATGCCAATTTGGTACCCACTTGAATAAATTGATTCAATTTGGTGTGCAGAAATGGGTTGGTAGAAGTGGGGGCAAAGGGTGTGAGAGAATTAGACACCTTGCCTCTGTCACAAGTAGCAAATGATGGATCTTTTCTTTCTAACACCTGCCTCTCAATTTGAGGGGAAAGACAGTCGTCACGTTCTACACGTAGGTATATGCCAAACAGGGCCTAATTACACATGACTTGAAACAATGTAATTTTATCTTTGAGGGAAGGATTGTTTTTCATCAGTTGCCAGCAAAAAAAGAAAAGAAAAGAAAAAAGATTATCTGGAATAGGACATGTATAAGGAGAGGGAAAGAGGGCTGTAAACATTCCTTCCCCTCTTCCATAGGCCCAAGCCATATAGGGGGTGGTGGTCTGCACCTGCAATTCAAGCAGGACATGTTTTGGGAAGGATGCCAATTGCAGACATAAGATATGGCTAATCTGGATCTGGACCACAGTACAGACAAAGAGTTAAATCTTTCTACCTTCCCAGCTCTAGGGTTTCCCATCTATATCTGTTTCAATGGCAACTGATGAAAAAAATGCCCGGTTTTCAACAGCAGTGGAATGACATGATCCACATTATGTATGGTTTGGCTTAAACATGCCAGGCATGTTGAGGCATGCATTTGATTTACAGTGACACAGTTGGAATATTTGTCTGGCTTCACTTTATAGCTTAAATGATTTAGTAGAAAAAAATGGCAGACAGATATCCCTTTCAGTTTGAGTTCCCGGTTCCACAAAGGGACACAGCAAGGTGAGTGCTGAAGAGAGAGAGGTGCTGATTTTTATTCTCATCCCAATTAAAGCAGCATTCCTTTGGAAGGCTACATTGGTTTTAGAATGTATGCCACTGGCTTCAGAACAATCTGAATGCACCACTGGATTGCACCAGCTGAGAACTTGGCTGAGAGATGCAAGGATGAAAACACAGATCGCTAGACAGATTTCTGCTCTGCCTTCCGAACATACCAGAAAACAGGCAGTTTTTCATGCTAAAGAAACATCAAAGCATTATTTATAATTTAGACACCGTTTCAGTGACCCTGCTTGCCACAAGCACTTTCTAGTAGGGCTTGAAATTGGAAAGCGACTGAAAAGCTCCCACTGAAATTTGTTACATGAGTGTTTTGTCTTTTCTTCTTCATGGTTACCCAAGCACATTGAAGAATTGATGTTTGGATTTGTAGAGTGGGAGAGAGTTGGACTGGAAGATGGAACAGTGAGCTCTCAGTTTCCATTGAACTATGAAATTCAGTGGGTGACCATGGGCCAGTCACTCTTCCATTGCTGACCTACCTCACAGGGTCATTATCGAAAAAAGAAGAAAAGCCATGTATACTATACTGAGCTCATTAGAGAAAAATTCTATCAACTCCATTCTGCTTTATGGTGGCCCTTCTCAGGGTTTTCTAGTTATAAAGTATTCAGAGGTGGTTTACCTTACCTCTCTTCTGGAGCACTTTTGGATTATGTGGCTTGCCCAAAGTTACAGACTGTGTTTTCTCCATAGAGCCACAGAGGCCCCTAGGTGCACCAATTCCATGGGCTACCCTGCCATTTTCATTAAAGTAAAAGAGGGATAAGAAAGAAAGAAAGAAAGAAAGAAAGAAAGAAAGAAAGAAAGAAAGAAAGAAAGAAAGAAAGAAAGAAAGAAAGAAAGAAAGAAAGAAAAAGCCATGTGTATCAACTTGCAGCATTCATATTTCCATTGCATAAAGTTTACATTTGTTTCCTTACACCAATCTCCGCTACTTAATAAACTCCATCTTCAGTCCTTCTACTGAGAAAGTTCATGGTCTTGTGCCATTCAGAAGCACAGCAAAACAGGGTCATTTACAAACATTGGGGGAAGAGGTATATCTGGCAAAACCCCATACCATTTACTTGTTGTTCTTAAGACAAGACAAGACAAGAAAAGAAAAGAGCATACCAAAACTATAACATTGTTTCATGTTCATATTCTCTTCCTTCTACCAGGGAGATCCACCATGCCTGTTAAGGAATGTAAAGGGTCTGTCAAGATGAAGGAATATAAAAGGTCTGCCATCTGCTTCCCATTAGCCAAAGGGAAAAAGGAAATTTCTATATGGGATGCATGTTTCACAGTGTTCTCTGCCACCCTTTGTTCTGTTGTTCTCTCCCTTATCCTAATAGAGTGGCTGCCCCTTTCACAGTTTAAGGTATCCTTTGATAGCGGTTAATAAGGCTCAGTGAGAAAAATACTTCCTCTAAGACAAATTAACCTCTTCTGCAAAGGAAAGATGGACAGAAGTGGGAATCCCAGAAGAGGGAAAATTGGGGTCAAGAAACACGTGGCATCTTTCAATCATATATCAAGCACAAAATGTAGATGCTGTTACGCACTCACACAGGCTGGCCATATATATTAGTATGACTTAATTAGGACAACATAAAGTATTGCCCTTTTCGATGGGAGTAAAGGAAGAATAGTGTACTCTAGCATTCAGCAATATGTGTAATCCTGAAGCGTGTCCATGTGTATTTGAAGCTGTACAGAAATATGGGGACTCTCTGAATATGGTCTTAAGTTTCCAGGTTGTAACTCACTAGCCTATTTTGAAGTAGTGAAAATCAACAGGATGAAAGAGTAACAGAGTAACACTAGTGATGCAGACAGAGTCTAAAACAAAAGCTGTAATCAAAACCACACTTGGAACAACAGTGGGACCAATTACATGGAATCACAGTTAGGAAAACCCAACTTGTGTATGCAAATATTCAGCAAGGGAGTGTGAGAAATTATCTGAGAACTTTTATTCATCACGGGTAGCTTATGAATGAATTAAAGGATCTCTGGAAGCAAAGATTCTGGGGGGGAATGGAGACACCTTTGTTAACTGGCCCAGGTTTTTGCATTTAAAAAACAATTAGAGCAAAGTCAGTGCCAAGGCACCAATGTAAGAGCTCTGTTAGATTTAGCCATATGATTTGGCTCCAAGCTATGTCACATTGCTGAGAATCTCAGCTTGGGAGACCATTGGGGTGGGGACAGAAGGAAGTTTGCATGAAAGAGAAGCTGTACATTTAGGGAACCAAATTGTTTCAGATTATGATAATAGACATGGAGATTGGGATTCATAGAATCATAGAATAATTGAAATGGAAAGTGCCTATAAGGCCATCAAGTCCAACCACCTGCTCAGTGCAGGGATCCAGATCAAAGTAGATCTGACAAATGATTGTCCCATTTTCTTTTGAATGCCTCCGGTGTTGAAGGACTCACCACCTCCCAAGGCAACTGGTTCCATTATCATACTTCTCTAACAATTAAGATGTTTTTCCTGATATTCAGCCTAAATCTGACTTCCTGAAGCTTGAGACCATTATTATGTGTCTGGCACTCTAAGATTATTGAGAACAGATCCTGCCCCTCCTCTATGACTACCTTTCAAGTTGAAGAGTGCTGTCATATCTCCCCTCAATCTTCCTTTCTCAAGGCTAAACATGCATGCCCAGTTCCTTCAGTCTTTCATCATAGGGCTTCACCTTACTGAGGATGAAATTACTGACTACACTAATGCTTGCAGGTGCAACTCACCCCCCCCCCTTTAGCACTCAGGTATGTAATGGGACTTTACAAGTTCCAAATTCTTTGTCTAGACAGGTTGACATATTTTGATTGCTTTAACTTTGTTGGGCATCCAACACCAAATTTCATAAGCTGCCTAATAATGCATGGCAAATACTGATGCCACCATTTCTTATCTATCGAATACTGTCAGTTATGATTCCATGTGAAATACTGACAAATGCTACTACAGTATGTTAGTTCAATTAATAACAAACTATTGCATGCCAATCATCAAGTACAATCAAATGTGAGATAAAATTACTTTCAATGTGTTTTTCTTGAATCCTCAGTTCTTTGAAAAGTTTGTCAAGGATTTGTCAAGTGAGCTTGGTCATGGTGGATAAGCTTTCCAGAAAGATAACTTGACATCACTATTGATCACCCTTTGCAAAGTAAAGCCATTGAATACTACAAAGGCTGGTAAAGCTACCTTTTTGAATTATAGCTGTGGTAATTCTCCAACCCTCAGGGCCATTGACCAGACTGGCTAGGGGCCTCTGGGAGCTATAAACTAAGATGGAAAATGTGTTTTGAAAAATGCCAGAAAATCACTGTAATATACCCTTTTGTTACCTGTGGCTTGCTAGAAATACTGGATGCTGATCTATGAGGAACTGTGAAGTATGTTGACCCCAGTGTCAAACATCAGTTAGGATCCAGACATGGAGGAGCAGGTGAAAGAAGACAACAAAGACTTCCCATAGGATTTGCATTGATGGCAGAAAAGACAGAATCAAATAAGATGCTATTCTTGATGTATCTTTATAAGAAGACATGCTAATGTCTAAATGATTGGAATGCAAACTGAGATCTGGAGATCCAAGGACCGTACATCCCCACACCATGGAGGGTTGCACCTGCAGCTGCCTACTCACTCTTAATTTTTTTTAAACTGAAAAAGCTCCCTCTAGTCCTGTATTGGCTAAACAATTATTGGTGTGGGGAAGCAGGTAGCGGAAGCGGGGCGGGGGTAGCAAACAAGGCTAAATTACTTACACACTCCCCAGAAAGCACAAGATGACTTTTTGAGCATTAAAACATACTGGTCCCCTTGGGCCATATTTTAATGACCAATCACAAAACAACCCAAACTAGCTTGCAAGCTACAGGAGATCAGAAAGGTTTGTAGGATTACAGTCTGGTATCTTTTAACATTTAAGCAGTTGTTGCTTCTTACAGCTACCTCTTTCTTCTTTACAGTTTGGTCTTAAGTCACTGAAAAATCATTCTCAGCTGGCATCCTAGAAAACCCACACAGATACAGTACACACACACAGAGAGAGAGAGAGAGAGAGAGAGCGCAGGACTCCCAGAAGCATTTTTCCAAGAGTTTGTTGTGGTGGTGATTATCCAACCTTTTATTGCTGTTTACTGTGCTGATTTCTTGTTGCCAGGTATGTGTGTGTGTCTGGGTGTGTGGGTGTGTGAGTGCGGGTGTTTTGCCCATTGGTTTTGCTTTGTTTCTTTTTAATTATATAATTTTAGTGCTGTTGATTGTGGTTTTGGATTCAGCAAGTAACTATGAAAGTTTTTAAGGCAGTCTATAGATTTCTTTTTCTAAATAGATAAACAGAACCTATTAGCTTCCAACAGTAGTGCAAGCAAATGTAGCTGCACCTGCTTGGGAATCAGATGCCGAATAACGTTTTCTACCAGCTCTTACTGCCACCCACTCTCCCTACTCAGCCTGTTGTGAATTTGAAGTGACTGACACACTCCTAAGCCCTTCAGGTAACATCGCTGAGTGATCTATTTCCCAAGACCCTTTTCCCCCCTCCAGGGAAACAATAGAACTCAGTGCTACCAATTTAACAATTTACCCCAGATCAGCACTCCAGCAAAATGCAGCACTTAAAATCCAATTTCAGAAAAAAGTATACATTTAGTAAAGAAAAACGATCAGATTCAAGAAGGAGATGAGAACAGAGAGAACTGTTAACTCATCAGGAAAGAAGGCAGTGTGGACGTCAATCTTAAAACATTCTTGAAGCTGTACTGTTCCTTATCACAAGCTATTTCAGCATCCTTTGTCTTTAAACAGAAAACAAATCTTTAAAACCAGTGGTTCTTAACCTTTGTTACGCGGATGTTTTTGAACTGCAACTCCCAGAAACCCCAGCCAGCACAGTTGGTGGTAAAGGCTTCTGGGAGTTGCAGTCCAAAACTCCTGAGTAACCCAAGGTTAAGAACCAGTGTTTAAAACAATTCAGATGACCAGGCAAGAAGAAATTCTTTAGTACCAGTGCGTTAGCAGTCCCTCCTTGAAGTGCTGATGCTAGAGCCACCTTGAGCAGAACATAGCGTTAACCCTGATGCATTATGAGAGCTGAATTCTCAGAATTCAGGGTTTAAATGCAAAATGCTTAAACTGTGTTTGTTTGAGATTAGGATAGTTTTCTGGATGTAAAAGGGAGTACAGAGACCCAGAAATTAAAGATAGGAACCTTACATTTCCTTAAATTCCCATTCTGTTACTATAGTGGATTACATTTCAGGTGGGTAACTCTTCTCTATGTTCTTCTTTAATTTTTGTGTAACTGGTTTATTTAAAAATAAAATTTGTATCCTATTTTTCATCTTTGGAACATAAGACAAAGTCTGTGAGTGATCTCATAGCACAGAACTGGAAGAGGAAAAGAATGCTGGTGGAATTCTGAGAAAATAAAAATGAGACTAGCTGATTTTCACATCCCTAAGTGTAACTCAAAGTCTCACTGCCAACCTAAAAGTCTTTGAAGCTTTGTGATGGGAATAACTTGCCTCCACCATGCTTTCTAAATCCAGGTGTATTTGGCAGATGCACAGTCCCATTGACATCACTGAGGGGAACACAACGTCAACTGTACAAATGGACTAATGCTTTATAAATTCTGAATAAATAATAAATCAGGGCTATCATCATTCTGTGTTTTCCATAGAGAGCAGATACTTTTGCCGAATGCTGAGACTCTTCGTCTGACCCTGGCAGAGCTGCTCATTTAGGGGCTATGTTTTATTCATGTGTTTATTTATACATTTCTGCTCATGAGGATAGTGTCTCTGGGAAGCACATCTCATTGTCATGCATGGGAACAAGGAAGGGAGCCATCAAGACAGTCACTCTTCACCAGCAGACTTCAGAGTCACGCTGATGCGATAATGCAATCAGGCACAGTGTCAGTTCATTTCCCTGTTGTCATTCAGTTCATTGTTGATGTGGAATGGGCTGCGGTCTTTCTTTCACGTCAATGCCAAGAAGAGAGGTTTGTATCCATTCTGTTATCTTAGCCATTCAGATTTCCTGGATCTGAATTCCAAGCTGGATGTTTGGGAGGCCACAAAAGCCAAAGGTGGATGGGATGAGTGAGGTCAAAGGGTGCCTATTCAAAAGCAATTCTTTGGATGGAAAAGCATAACAGTCTTGGCACAGTGAGGGTAGTATTTTGGCATGCAACAAAACCAAGCCAATAAAAGTTCAGGGGAAAGCTACCAAAAGCTTTCCAATCTTCTTGACATATCTGCATAAGTAGGAATGCACAAATATACCAGCTTTGCTTTCCGTATTCCAAATTCTTATTCTTCTTTTAATCTCAACTTCTTTCCATGGGTCTTTTAGCTTTAAATATTGTCTTTTAGTGATGCAAGCCTCATTGGGTCTTTTGTAAGGAGAAAGGCAGGGTGAAATTATTTTAAACAAATAAATAAAATTTGAAGGAATCAGCAGATTTTAGATTATTTCTATTAAAAATGAAACAAAACTTTTTCACCCATCTACACTTGTCAAATTCAAGTAATACAAATAGTCTCAGCATTGAAAGGATCCTCCCATAAATCTCTTAAAGAACGAAAAGCTTATCAGAAAGAAGAGATGCCAACCTTAATTCAGCATCCAAAATGTAGCTGAACAAACACAGATTCAATTCCAGATTTTAATAGCTGAGATTTTAAGAACTCTTCATGGATCAATTTCCTCCAGGAAGCTTGCATAAAAGTTATCCATTTCATCATCTTCAGCATCTGTAGTTGAAGTATGGAGTTGAATGATGGCTATATTGATAGGTATTCCACAAAGTTTGATGGATATTATTTAGTAAGACTTTGCATTGTAGCCCCTAACTGCCTGTGCTATATCTTGCCTGAGTATTAGTCACTCCATTTCTTCTGAGTGTGTCATTTTCAGAGTAGAACATTTGTAGTTTTCTGACAGAAAATATATCACTCCAGTCCACTTTAGTTCATTGACACTATGCACTGCAATGTTTGTTTGTTTGTTTGTTTGTTTGTTTGTTTGTTTGTTTATACCCCGTCTATCTGGTCAAATGACTACTCTAGGCGGCATTTCATTTCTTGCTTTACAGTTGCCAGATTAGCTTGATGCATACGTCTCACATTCCATGTTCCAAATGTGTATGCTGTGCAGACTTTGATTTCACTTCTGTGCATGTCAGCCACTAGATGCCCTTTCAGCTTTAATCTAGTTCTTATTAGCTCCAGCACTATTTGTGCTTGTACTTTTCTCTTCCCCAGTAGCTGATTGAGTGCTTTCCAACCTGGGAGTCTCACTTTCCAGCGCTATTTCTTGTTTAATTTTGGACTGTCTCATCACAGAGCTTTTGGGTTAAAACAACTTCAACAGTGGTTTACCATTGCCACTGACTTTCAAAGTTAGAAGAGTTCAGCAGTGGTTTCTAATTGCCACCTTCTGTGCAGTACTAACAAAGTTAGCTTAAGTGTCACTGCTGTTTCCTCCTCTGGCAGTGTCACCTTCAGCTGCATTAGCATTGTCTTCAAAGTTACTTTTGAAAAGAATGGATACATCTTAATCTGGTGTCTCAGCTGTGACAATTCCATGTTGGGTATCCCTGCTAGGAATCCAGGCTCGTATGGACTCTGACCTCCTAAAGACATTGCTCTGAGCTTCACTGACATGCTCTAACCCCTTCACCATATTAAGGTGTACATCCAGTTTGTTGAAAGATTTGGTCTAGGGGACAGAAATGAAGCAGAAGAATGATTCGCAGAGCTACAAAACCAACAATTTGTTGTATTTGCGAAGGCTTTCATGGCCGGGATCTAATGGTTGTTGTGGGTTTTTCGGGCTTCTTGGCCGTGTTCTGAAGGTGGTTCTTCCTAACGTTTCGCCAGTCTCTGTGGCCAGCATCTTCAGAGGACAGCAAACTTCAGAACACGGCCAAGAAGCCTGAAAAACCCACAACAACAATTTGTTTATTATAAATACATGCTGCAAGCAACCAAATAGACAACTGTACATGCGGACATCACCAGACTACATAACTGAAAGCAGAAGATTGAGAAGCTGTATTCACTCTGCCAAACCAAGACCAGGAGCAGATTGTGGTACTCATCATGAACTGTTAATCTCCAGCAACAGGGAGAAGCTAAAAAAGAATGCTAATAATTCCAAAATATCATTTAAACAACATCCTTGATGAAATTAAACACCACATGACTTGCATTACTAAACTCAATTGACTGTGAATCAAAAAAACTGTAGACTGAAGCCAGAGGTATCACCAGGGAAAAATGCAAAAAAGGGCAACTCCTGTAGTAAAAAGAAAAGTAAAGCCTAGATAGAGGTGGTGGAAGAAACATTTAAAATTGTAAAGGACAGGTGAGAAGCAAAAGTAGAAGGTGACAGAAATAGGATCAGAACCCTGAATACAGCTTTTCAGTGAATGTCACACAGAGACGAAGAGAACTATTGCAATAGCTAGTGCAAAGAAATAGAAGAGAATAACTAAATGGGAAAACAAGAGGTCTCTTCCAGAAGATTGAGGGGAAAAATCAAAGGGAAAAATTAGCCTAGATTAGGAATGCTGAATGACCAACAGGGCAGTACACTACTCAAGATCAAATAGAGAGAAGGCAAAAACAGTATACTGAAGATCTATATAGAAGAGATAAAAGGATGATGGGTTCAACTGAACAGAAATCCTGTTATGAAGAACCTGCAGTTCAAGAAAGTGAAATGAAAGCTGCTCTGAAAGCACTGGGGGAAAATGGATCAACAGGATGGAATATCAATAGAACTATTTCAAGGCACAGATACAGAATCTGTAAAAATAAAAATAAAAATAAACCACCTAAGAAGAATAGGTGGTTTATTGTCAAGGTTCCCCTTGACAATTTGTCCAGTCGTGTCCAACTCTAGGGGGCGGTGCTCATCTCTGTTTCCAACCAACAGATGTAGAAAACGAAACAATGACCAATGTTTGATATACATTCCAGTCCCAAGAAAGAAAATGGCAAGGAGTGCAGTAACTATATGACCATTGCTTTAATCTTCTATGCAAGCAAAGTGATACTCAAGGTGTTGCAATAAAGGGTTTTACCTTATATGCAACAAAAAATGCCTGATTATCAAGCTGGATTCCAAAAGGAAAGAGGCATTTGAGATCATATTGCAGATATCTTCTGGCTACTGGAATACACCAAAGAATTTATATAACTCTATATAGACCATAGCAAAGCCTTTGTATAGATCATGAAAAACTGTGGGTTGTTCTGAAAAAGCTTAGCAGGATTGTTGAGAACAGGATATTATGGAGATCTCTCATTCACGTGGTCACCATAACTCTAAGGCGATGTGAAGGCATATAGCAACAACAATTCTTTTCATTTTTCAACTTTGGAATTTTTAAACATTTTTTAATAAAAAACAAAGCAAATAAAAAAATGTGTTTTGTTTGAAAGCCTTCGCAAATACAAATACAAATTCTCACCTAACCCTCATAATAAGTGCTCCATCTGCTTCAGGAAAGCACAAAGTATTTGGCTTTTTTTAAAAAATGAACTTATGAATTACTCAGGGATTCTAGTTAGTTCTCGCTGTAACATTTAAATGCTGTTCGTAATAAGTCTTAACATATCACAGGCAAAAGTGGCAAAAATCAGCTGCCCTTTCCAACTGAAATGTTTATCATCATCACCACCACCACCACCTTGTGCCATCAAATCAATTCTGACTTATGCAACCTTTTTCAGTTTTTTCCAGGTAGAGTACTCAGAAGTTGTTTACCATTCCCTTCTGAGGAGGGTGCCCTGGGATTATGCAGCTTGCCCAAGGCCACACAGGCTGTCTCTACTCACAATGGCACAGCGGGGAATTCAGCTCCCAAAAGCTGGCTCTGCAGCCAGATGTCTAAGCCACAGAGCTCTCCTGCCAGCACAAAATGTTTTGAAGCCATCTAATAAGGTCAGATTTGGACAATTCAGAAATTCTGAACTGAACCAGCCTGATCCAGCCTGATTTGTATCAGGTAGGCCTTGAAGCATAATGGCCAGATTGAATTCTGAAAATGAAGCAAAGTGAATTTACAAATGATTTGTATCCATAGCACAAATTAAACTAGATAGGGGCATAATTCACTTCTCTCTCTCTCAAGCTTGCACTCCACATCTCACAGCATGGTGGGCATTGTTGACCATGACACTTGCATGGAAAAACAATGGCACAAATCCTGTTGTCCAGTTACACAAACGGCACAACTTTTAGCATTGCACTGCCATAAATTAAGAAATCTCTGTAGCCATTATCTGTGTCACACAATTTGGTGTGGAACAGATAATGCCTATGGAGATTTCCTAACTTCCAAGAATTCTTTAATAAAAGTTATTCTGTTCACATAGCTGAAGACCAGGATTTCAGTCAATATGTCATCAATCTGAACTATTCTGTGGTACATGTGTGTTTATGTGCCATCAAGTTGGAACTGACATAGCAACACTAATAGGGCTATGAGATATTTAAAGAGATATTTACCAGTGTCACCCTGCCCCGGTGACTTTCTGTGGCCAAATAGTAATTTGAACCCCTGTCGCCTGAGTCCTAGTCAGTATTCGGTTCTTGACACTACAGTGGGTATCTGTATTTATTTATTTATTTATTTATTTATTTATTTATTTATTTATTTATTTATTTATTTATTTATTTAATATCCCACCTATCTAGTCAACTCAGGACCACTCTAGGCGGCTAGTGCATAACAGATATATGCTGTGCACATATTCATTTTATATGTGCGTGTACAATTTTTTGCAAGTGTATATTGAAAACATAATGGGGAAAATCCAACAAACACTTGTTACTGAGTCCCATTGAGGGGTCTTAAATCTCTTTCCATTGCTTTCAGTAAGTCTTCATGACTAATCTTTGCTGTTTGCATTGTGGTCTTTAGCCACATATTTATCTTCACAGAAAAGCAAATTTCAACACTTTCTCTGTATATTATTGAGGAGTCGATTAAAGGGTTGTTTGTAAGCACAATGATACTTTCTGTAAATACCTGATATTTCCACACATGCTTGTGATGTTTGTTATGCCCAGTTCCTTTCTATGCAATGGAGCTACATTTTTTTTTCCACCTCCATGGTTGTGATGAAAATATTATAAGAATGCATGTGGTTAAGTAGCAGTCTTCTATGCACTTAAGTACATGCGCACACGTGCACACACACACACACACACACACACACACACACACAAAACTTGTCAGCAAGCCTTCTGACTATGGGGCTTTCCCAACCAATCGGCAAGAGCAGAAATCAAATGATTTTCTTCTTTGCTACCACCAGACTTGAAAGCTCCAGACCAATGTGATGTCTTTGTACCATCTGAGAACAATTCTCTTGTGGCTTCTAGATTGGTCTCAAAGGCCTTTCAAGGGCCCTTTACACACCAGTGCATTTGCTTGCCGTGATATTCAGGCTTTCAAGGGGAAATCATTCTTCAGTGACAAGACATTCAGGATTCCAATAGGAAAGCATCCCTTGAGGGCTTCCATATCACCACTCCTGAAGTTTTTCTTGCATCCAAGAACTCAGCTGTAATGAAGTGATCTGAGAACTGTCAGGGGCAACACTTCTAGCCCACAGCAGAGTCCTTTTGCCCCCAAGATGTGTCATCTAATTACCAAGATGGAAATAGCAAGCAAGCTGCCTTCTTCATAGGTTAATAATATTTGGTGACTTCATTATTTCTGGGGAGATGAGTGAGATTTTACAGAATGGGAGAAGAATCATAAAATGGGAAATGAATAATACACTCCCAAGAAATATGGAACATTTCTCCGCTACAGAACAAATGGCTGATTTGCTCTGCCATTACCACTGTTCTGCGTAAGCAATGGGGTAGTGGACACTGGCAACCACTGGCATGGCTAATTTGATCTCAGGGAAGGATTAGGGGGCTGTGTGAACTGCAAGGTGTGGGGACCTGCAGAGTCCTTCAAACTGGAATTCAAAGGCACATCAGGAACTTTCGGTAAATTAAACCTTATAATTATTGCCTGCAGACCATGAATTTCCGAATGACACCTTATGAGTGCAAATCAGCGGAGTAGATTCAGGGCCTTTTATTAAAACCAGCCAGCCAGATTACACATGCTGCTTACATGTGTGACCGAAACAAGAACACCTTTGCCGAAACCTTTTAAAAGCCTGTAAGTGTTCTTGCTGAACTATTCCCTGCTTAAATTACATAGCTCCATTCTATAGGTGAAATAAGTACAGCATTTTTGAGTGTCATAACTTATAATGAGATATAGAGTTGCTTCATTAGCAGGCACTCCATGATAAGAAACTGTGCAAAACCAGGGCAGACTCCTACTGAATAAAATCGGTGCTCACAATTGAACCATTAAAACTGGAAAACACGTTTAATGAGTAAAAGTAAGAACAACCAACTGCCACAGCTCATTGTATGAGCTGGAGTATATGAGCTCATCCTGAAATTTTGGGGTGACACCAGACATTTATTGAACTCTCAGAGAACATAGACATGTCACTATAAAAGACATAGGAAAAGGTAGAAAAAGCAGGAGAGTTAAATACCTCATTGCAGTGTCACCCCAGAATAAGAAAAAAAACCCTTCTGCATAGGATCCTTACCACAAAACCCCAAGGACTACACTTGCTGTCTTTTAGACAGACAGACCCAAGAGAAGAGTGTCGCTCCTGATGGAAGGGCTACAAAGCACTCTGAGGTATCTTCTTTTCTTCAGAGGCTGGTGGAGTGGGGCAAAGATATAGCTGGCCATACTGCTCACAAGAATGAGCCAACTATCTTAAATGACAGACACTGGGGGAGTAGAGAGCAACTCTTAGTTGTTGCAAGGCAGATTTGTATGTGACATACAATCTGCTGTGATCTCCTGACCTCGCCTGTTGTCCTCAGGTCTAATGAGAAATGCTCATCACCAATAATGAATTAAGTTTCTTTTTTTTTTTAATAAAAAAACATTATTTGCATTCCTCCCACATTATGTAGCAGCCATGTATTTCATGACAACCATAACAAAACAAAGCAACTTAAATTATAATACAATGCAATCATATTACTTGTACAATATTTTACCACCTTACCAATATTTTACCACCTTACAATCACCTATAAATTTAAGTATGTTAGGTATGTTAGGAGATTAAACTAGCAGGTGCATAAATGCTTATAAGGCTGAATTAAGTTTCAACTAGCAGTCTAGTCTGCTTCCCTTTGTCAATGTTAGGAGATGAAACTAGCAGGTGCATAAATGCTTATAAGGCTGAATTAAGTTTCAACTAGCAGTCTAGTCTGCTTCCCTTTGTCAATGTGGGAGAACACCCCAACACGTCCTTCATCTCAGGCAGCAAAACAGTTTGGTCATGCATCCAAACTGAAAAGAAGCATCCTGAGACTGAAAGTATAACTCTATGTGAATTTGCGTATGCATCAGATAATGGGACTTATTTTTGAGTTGGCATGAATAGGATTGCAGAGGTAGAGATCCCTTGGACACATAAGATGTTGGATGGATTAAAAATTCATTACACTAAGAGTGGAATTGCTAAAATAAATGAAAATAGTAACAAGCCCCATTGATTTATATGGGCACATTTTAGGTACAGTCTGGATCCAACTCAGTGGCCAGAATAATAAGCCAAATTGTCACTCATTTTGTCGCTCATTCCTTCCTGGTAAACAAACCACTGTTGCTGCAATTCTTGGGGGTACATGCATGTGCACACTGGCTTGGTGTTCACTAGGGAAAGATGGATCAAAAGTTATGATTTGGCTTAACTTAAGCAATAGGATTTCAGCCAGTGAGTGAACCCACAAGAGAGACAAGCTTGTTTAATCTAGGTCTCTGAGATCTAAGTCCAGTAAGTTTTTAAATCCATTTTATTACACTTCAGTGAATCTAATGTTTCTCCAAAATGTATTTCACACATGGCCAAATAAGAGTTATGATAATCTGGCCAAGAGCAAAGTTTTTGTCATCATGAGTGAGGGTAGCCCAATGGGCCATTAGAGCATAGAATGAATTTTATGAGCCTATATTGGAGGAATCTGCAGATAGAAAGGCAATGAGATTTAATGAGGATACAGTATTAAATCTCTGTCCGGGAAATAAAATTCACAACTGCAGACGTAAAGCAAGGAACCAGAAAGTGCCCAGAAGCAGAACAGAAGACAGATGTAGCCACAACACCTCTTAAAAAATTCAGTGCAATTATTTGATTGTGTGGCAAGGGTTAAGAGGTAAACACAGCCTAGGGTTGTATAACTGGAGGCCTCATGCCCACAAGCTATAGTCCAGCTCTTCTTAAGCTCCTTTCGGAAGAAAGTTTATGGTCTGATAGTTGCACTAAAGGAAAGGGAGCAAGGAGTAAGCAAGGACAGGGGACAATCTGATAGCAGAGAGAACTGGCCAGAATGACAAGAACAGTATGATATTGTTAGGAAAAGAAATCAAATAGAGACTTGGAGATACTGAACACAGTGCACAATAAAGAAAATGACAAAGGGGGAAATGTGTTGCCACTTACAAGTTCAGAGCATCATTACATAGAGAAGGAAGAAGAAACGGTCTTATTGTTTCATGGTATGCAGCCTAGGAGCATTGCAGTTAAAATGGAACAAGGAGGAACATTCCAAACAGTAGATTTATGGTGATGATGATAATGATGAAGATTGCAAACATTTATGGTCTGTGGTAAATAAGAGGAAATGCACAAACTGTTTCATATATACAAGGAGTCTGGGGATATTCTAGTCCTGCTCTGAGTAGATTCCACCAGACAGGAAGTACACTAAATACTAGGCAGCACCTGGTCATTTTTATGTCTGGCATGGACGCAGAGGATGTGCATATCATTCTCTTTCTCTCTGATACAAATGTTCAACCTCCCTTTGCCTTGTCAATTGACTGTTAAAGTAACAGTCTCTCTTAATCACCACAGGAATAAATCTATTTTCTTTAATAATCTTCACTTAGTTCCTCTCTTCCTCTTTTCCTGCTACCAACCTTTATTGCCCACCTACCCCGGAATAATGACGCAAGACATGTACAGTATCATGGGATAAATATGGGGCACACTTTATTGAATAATCATTATTGCCCAACATAAAAGGTGGGTCCTGCTGTAGTGCGAAATCAGGTTTTGCACAGGGGCCTCAACAGACCCTTTACCAAACAAATGGGCGAGTCCCTATCCCCAAGTTCTCGCAGTCACGAAGACAGCGAAAACCCGGCCGGCCAAAATTTGACCACCCCGGATCTCAAGCCACCTTCTCCTTGTTGACTGTTGGTCTGGGTGTGGCCCCAGTACATCTTCCCCCAAAGCATTGTAATCGCATGATCCACAGCACTGGGAGGTCAGATGAGCTATACATTACCTGTGATTGCGAGGGGACTCACAGAAAATCTGTTTTGTCCTCACTACCTGCCTGTGTGACTGGATATTTTCCACCTCTCAAAATGCCATTGCACCTCAACCAGTGTGGGATAGGCAAAAAATCTCAGCATCCAAAGGCCAATCAGGATGCGGGTCAAAAATTCCTATCCAGCCCCAAAAGGTGACCAGATAAACTCACACTAGTACATAGGGCGGGTGGGTTGCCGGCAAAGGAAGAGGACAAAGGGAGGGGGGAACACTCCTTAAGTAGCTCACTCCTTCCCCCCCTCCTTCCTTCCCAGGTTGCTCTTGAGATACTTCCAGTGTTTTGCAATATCCCAGGAGGAGGCAAAGGCACTCTGCGCTAATGAAGCAAGGCTCGTCAGCGGAGCAATCAGCTGCTCCCATGTCTGTCTGTCTGCCTGCCTGCCTGCTTGTCTGTATGGATGGATGGACGACTTCACTTAGACCCTAGTAACACTCTTTGTATTACCAACCATCAGGCATTGAACTCATCACTACCCAGCTTGAATAATACAATTTATTGTTGTTATTTGCTGTCAAGTTGCCTCTGACATATGGAGACCCTATAAATGAGAGATCTCCACAGAAGCACTAGGACTTCTGGGTTTTTGTGGGGGGGGGGTTGTGGTTTTTTTGGCACAATTTGGTGTGCTCCTAATTGTCCAATTTTTCTATCTCTGTGGATGGTTAGCTCACTCCCAAATGGAACTGTGGGTGCCGTTATCAACCTCAGAAGCTGATTAATTTCCTAGTTGCCTTGGAAATTATCTGGCCCTGACCTTTTTGGCCAGTATACGCTGGTGCTGGTCAGAGAGTTGGAGTTCACAGAACAAAGACACACCAGGTAGTAATAAAGCCTGTTCCTATTGTTTGGAAAATCCTTCTTTCAGGTGACATATCTTGGTATTGCTAAAAGGGCAGTCAGTTATGTAACTGTTAATTGTTACAAGAGAGGCTGGGCACTAGTTGAATCTGCCATCCGAGGCACCAGTAGGTTTTGACATATACCTATCTGCTACTATGTCTTCTTCACCCACCTTCACTTCCACCTGTTTCTCCTCTCTCGGTAACACAGTTCTGAACTCTTCGTTAAAGCCAAGCAGACTTATATGGCTCCACTCTAATCAACCTATGGAAATGTCCTGTTTCCCTGTGGGCTGAGCACTCCATAACAATCCTACCATACATCTTCCCTTAAAGGTAGACTTCCAGGGTTCCACCTTACAGCTGTTCAGCACTTCCTACTAGCACAGTAACTCATTGTAATGTTGCTCAAGCAATTGTAGCCACAGTATGAAAAGACTTTCTTGGAGGACATTCACATTGGCACAGGGAATCAGTGTGATGTATGATGAACATCATTCAATCTGTGTTGTATGCTGCTGGAAAAAATTTATCAGATCTGCTTTCATACAATGCAACCTGGTCCTTAATATATTGGTCTTATAGAGTAAGGGATTTATAAATTCTGCTATAATGCAAGCAATACTGTGGAATGCTAGCAGAAATCCTAGTCAATATGCAATGCACCTGGTGCAGATAAGAGATGAGTACTATTGCTTTAACTGATATCCTGATTCATACTTGGCACTTCTGAAGTAGCTTGGATGGGGAAATGATACAAGCAGTATAAAGATGTTTAGTCTATTATGTTATTCTAAGAAATCTGGTTAGCACTTATTTACAATAAATCAAGGTGAACGACCATGCAGTTGATTTCCTTCAGCTCTGAAATAAGAGAAACTAGCTGTGACCCATACCTCATACTATGTCTGAGGAACTATGGTTACACCCTACTAGAAAGTTGTCTCTATTGCCTTCCCATTTCAATTATCATTTTCCTTTTGCTTTTCGTCGTCATTTAGTCGTTTAGTCGTGTCCGACTCTTCATGACCCCATGAATCAGAGCACGCCAGGCCCTCCTATCCTCCACCGCCTCCCAGAGTTGTGTCAAATTCATGTTGGTTGCTTCAATGACACTGTCCAACCATCTCATTCTCTGTCATCCCCTTCTCCTCTTGCCCTCACACTTTCCCAACATCAAGGTCTTTTCCAAGGAGTCTTCTCTTCTCATGAGATGGCCAAAGTATTGGAGCCTCAGTTTCAGGATCTGTCGTTCCAGTGAGCACTCAAGATTGATTTCCTTTAGAATTGATAGGTTTGTTCTCCTTGCAGTCCAGGGGACTCTCAAGAGCCTCCTCCAGCATCACAATTCAAAGGCATCAATTCTTCAGCGGTCAGCTTTCTTTATGGTCCAGCTCTCACTTCCATACATCACTGCAGAAAAACCATAGCTTTGACTATGTGTACCTTTGTCAGCAAGGTGATGTCTCTGCTTTTTAAGATGCTGTCAAGTTTTGTCATAGCTTTCCTCCCAAGAAGCAGGCGTCTTTTAATTTCGTGGCTGCTGTCTCCATCTGCAGTGATCATGGAGCCCAGGAAAATAAAATCTGTCACTGCCTCCATATCTTCCCCTTCTATTTGCCAGGAGGTGATGGGACCAGTGGCCATGATCTTAGTTTTTTTGATGTTGAGCTTCAGACCTTTTTTTTGCACTCTCCTCTTTCACCCTCATTACGTGGCTCTTTAATTCCTCCTCACTTTCTGCCATCAGAGTGGTATCATTTGCATATCGGAGGTTGTTGATATTTCTTCCAACAGTCTTAATTCTGGCTTGTGATCCCTCCAGTTCAGCCTTTCGCATGATGTATTCTGCATATAAGTTAAATAATCCGGGGGACAATATACAACCTTGTCATACTCCTTTCCCAATTTTGAACCAATTAGTTGTTCCATATCCAGTTCTAACTGTTGCTTCCTGTCCCACATATTGGTTTCTCAGTAGATACATAAGGTGGTCCCTTTTGCTTTTAGTGTACCATTAAAATTCATTTAGTGGGAATCCATTATTATCCAAATGGGGAGGGTGGCTGGAACAGAAGGGTATGGATGCTGGAGTGGTGAGGAAACAGGAAGGAGATACTGAATGGCTAAATGACTGAGTTGCTTTTTATCCTTAGTAAGCTTGTTCTTATGGCAGTATGGTCCAACTACCCACTTAATGAAAGAGGACTACTAATGACCACTATATATCTCTGGGAAGACTGGAGGAACTTTGCAAGCTTAGTCTTCAGAAGAAGTGGGGATCACAAATCAGGTCAGTGAACCTGGGTTTTCTTCGTTTTCCCAACCATTAGGGCTGTGGGTGCTCTATCAACCTTCTGTACAATGCTAAGGGAACATTTCTATTGACTTCTACAGAGGCTGAGAAACCACACTATAGGACTGAACCTGAAACAGAATGCTAAAGGAAGAAACAAACATTGCATTGCTTTGAAATTCAGCAAATGTTCAGGATTCAAATCTAGTATTGCTTTTTGTATTTAATGTTGAATGTGCTCTGGAAAATCAAATTCAAACTCAAATCCTAATACTTGCTGATTAATTTCAAGGGGATTATTTTAGATAAAATAAGAACATTAGAAGACTGCAACTAGCATTGGAAAGAACAAGAAGACATGCAAGTGGGAACAAGTTGGAGTGGCAGTCGTACAATCAGAAACAATCTGTATTTTAACTTTTCATCTGCATTGAATAATGCACTTTGTGTTCCATAATACAAAATATTTTATCTCAAAGCTATTTGATACCCAAAGAATAACAGAATGAAAGAACTGTGCACTTACAACCAAAGGTGTAGTGAAGCCAGGGCTCAAAGGGTTGAAGCTCCAGAACTTCCTGAATAGCAGGGCTATAGCATCATCTATCACTCATCCAACTCTGCCAACCTTCCTTATTCCCTTTAAATTTACTAGCAATCCTCACAGTGGTTGAGGAAAAAAATAATTTTTTTTCAGGAACAGTATATTGCTGCAATTTATGTATTTTACCTGTTGGAAAACAAATTATTTGAGGGTGGTTCAATATTTAACAGGCAATTGAGAGCTATTAACATTGCAAAAGATATGCTTTTCATTTTTAGATACAGACTGATTCAGCTGCCTGCATTTTCTTTAGGGAAGAGGCTGTTCTGTCAAATACCTGAATTTCCAAATTTACCTCTACAACAGAGATTGGAAGGGATATCAAGGGCCACCCAGCTTAACTTCCAAAGTAGAATGGCCTAATAGTTTCTGAGGCAATCTATGTCATTCCACCAGGATTTTTTTCTTAAATATTTTGTAGAAATATCTTTTCTTTCAGGTTGACTACACACAGTTGGTCTCAAGCCGAGCAACACTGTGTTACACCAGGACCAGAGGTATGTTGATGATGCTTGGACAGGACTGCCCCGTATCTACTGTATGATCAGTGCCTGGGAGGAGGAGGAAGAACATAAAACACAGCAAACACAAAACTGGTGAGAAAATGAGTGGGTAAAGATGTTATCTTGGTCCTAAGGAAAAAGTTAAATTTAGTCAGCAAAGTAAAACTTAAATATAGGAATTCAGTCTCAAATATCTCTTATTCAATTAGAATCTTATTGATTTCGCAGCCATCTGAAGGCGGGTTGATCAAGAACTTAAACAGATGCTCACTCGGGCTAGACATTCAATTAATACACATAAATAGACAGTGGAGATGCAATTTTCAGAGCAAGTCGAGCACAAGATCAATTCCATTTTTGTCCAGAACAAAATGCTTGGATAGGGTCCCCCCTCTCCATTCCTTATGGAAGAAGCATCAATAAAGCAGTGAGGATATAGATTGCTTAAGAAACATCCAGTGTAAGGACCCTGGGCTTTATAACGTAGAAGTCCATTTGCACACCAGGGGGAGTATCTTGTAACAGGCTGTAATTTGATGGTAGAGAATATGAACTGCATGCAGATGGACCCAGGTTTCATCCCATCCTTTGCAAATGTGGCTGGAAAGGACCTCAGTCTGAAACCCCAGAGAGCTGCTGCTAGTCTCACAGTAAACAACACCGAGCCAGATAGACGGTTTGACTCCGCTTGCTCCTTATGTTAGAACAAAATGCTTCTGATCGTACACATAGTCATCTTGGTTCAGGAACAAGTAACTCTACAGTTCCATGTGATTCGTTCAGTCATTTATGGTGTTGATAGCCCACCTTTTCTTTTGATTCTCCCCACTTAATTCTCCACAAAACCCACTAAGGTAGTCTGCACTGAGAAGTTGTGACTGGCTCACGGTTACTCAGTGAGGTTTCATGGCTCCATTGGGATCAGAACATTGATCTCTCAACTCAAGAGTCCAACATTCTGGCTTTGCATTACAATGGCTCTCTTTTTAGTGTATATCTTCATATAATAATAAAGGCAGAATCCTGTGTTTATTTTCTACTAACCTTCTCACCTTTCTCCCAAACTTCAGGAAATGCTTTCCACATCCACATGTCTGCAGTGCTGAGGAATCCTTGAGCTTGTTTCAAGGAATCTATCCTGGTCTGGATGGCATGCTCTCAGGTTCATTTATGTATTGTGTGCTGGACACTAGCCAGCTCTGTTGGGTCTCTCTGTCTCACAAAACTCAAATTGGAGCAAGTCTTATGAACCATTTCATAGTGTACAGGGTAGAAGGAGACTGGCAGTCATATGGGCAAGTTATTTTTCAGCCAGGAAGACTATTTCCCATTACTGGTCTGCTTACTGAGAAATCTGCATAGGTTTCTAAGGAATCTCAAGGTTCCCCAGAGCATGGCTTGAAAACCTCAGTAGTAACTTGTGCAGAGTTGCATAGACAGCAAATGTAACACTCCCCTTGGGAGTTGCTGACATGGAGATCTTTGCAAAGTTGATTTAAATTAATTACTCTTTTGTTAGGTACCTCATGCTGATAAACCTTTCATGAGTGAAAATGTCTGTTCTTCATTCGTTTTAACTTGGTTACATGACACTAATTCCTAACCCATTAAAAGAGCTATGTGGGAGTTTAGGATTAACAAGCTTTCAATTGACTAGCTATGAATTAGCTCATTGCCTGTTACTTTAGAAAACCTAGAACACTGAAGACTTTTTAGTCTCATGTGACATTCACATTTACCATTGGCTCTCACTCTTGAATTATAGTCTTATCTGAAGTCTACATTCTAATTCATATGTCTAAGTTTTAATTTATTATGAGTTTGATCTGTGCTTGTAATAATAAACTTGCTTAATTCCTGATTTTTCTTTTTGAGAATTGCCCATTTCAGTTAGTAATCTAATGATTGTCGTCCCTCTATGTGAAATATAGATAGAAATCCAAATCACATGTCCATTACCAATTTTGCCCTAAAATCCAGAGGGTCCTAATTAACATAATTTATATATTATTTGGTATCCAGTGCTGTAGTAGATAGAGTCACAGACAAGGTTTAAGATACCTGGGTGGGAATCCTCAATCGGCCATGAAAAAATACTTGCTAGATGAGAGATAACAGTGGTAAACCTACTCAGTTTCACTTACCCTGAAAACCCTGTTAGGCTCACAACTTGATGGCATAGATTACTCAGCAAGAACTAACAATGATGCTTTGTGATGATTAAGAAACCAGGATCTGTTTGAATGAGTTTCCACATATGATTGAAATAAGTATTGTTGCCCTCTGAAACTTTATGAGAGGCTTGGGATTTGTAAGACTTTCAACTCAATTCTGGCAGCTCAAAGGATTTTATTCTGATTTCACTTAAGCTGGGTGTAACTGCAAAGGTTCAGATAAGATTATGTTTGATTTACCAGCCCGTAGACAGTTGGCTAAACCTACAGTTTTTTCTGAATTATATTTTAGGTGGAATCTTGACATGATAACAAATCAAAAATTATCTTTTGGTTCATTATTCCACTCTATGATTCATACCAAGGCTTTTGGGATTACACTGATATGAAAGCATCATCAGGTATGGCAAACTGCATCTTGGTGTGCACATTCAGATATAAACCTTTAAGATGTAGCTTTAGGTTTGCTCAGTGTGATTAAAAGTAGATGCAATGCATTCATCTTACTCATTGTGCAGAAGAGCTGTAGAGCTGTGGAAATGTGTGAACTGTAAGACATCAGTGAACTAAAATGGATGGGAATGGGCGAATTCAATTCAGACAATTATCCTATCTACTAGTGTGGGCAAGAATCTTGTAGAAGAAATGGAGTAGCCCTAATAGTCAACTTTGACCAAACTCCAGGATGCAGTGGAAGACAGAAGGGCCTGGCATGCTCTGGTTCATGGGGTCACAAAGAGTCGTACAAGACTTAACAACTAAACAACAACAAAGATGTTTAAGCAGCTAGAAAGGCTTGAAGACCTTATTTAGAAATACTTTGTCTTAACAAAATAATTCATGTAAAAAAAATGCCTAGAAAGGGGAGGGATGTATGGCCCAAAGACTTCATGTGGCCCATGAAGACTCTCTCCCAAGTGCTATCTCCTCAGGAAAACATATCTCCTTCCAATTGGGGAAAGGAAATCCTTTCTTTCTTCTATCACCTACTGGACATAGTGGAAACTTTATTTCCTACAGTCAGCATGGGAAGTTGTGGAAAGGAGAAAAGCTTGCCAACTTTTCTCAGTACAAATAACTAGACATGGGGAAGTGGACTTTCCTGAAGTCCTGGATAGAAGAGCATCACAGGGCACTTTGCAAGAAAACCACATGAAGTCAGGGTAACTTGGGCACACCCCTGAGACCATAGGAGATTGGAACTCAAGGCATTTATCATTCCCTTCTTCTGGGGCACCCTGGAACTGTGAAAGTTGCCAGAAGGCTATGCAAACCAGTTCTTCTCCTGGGAAACACAGTGGGCAATAGAACTGTGACCTTGGGCTCCACAGTTGGGTACCCTTCTCACTGAGCTATCTAGCCTCCTGTCCTATGAATAGTGGCCTCCCTCGTTAACTGCCCTGTTTAAGTCTTGCGAAACTAAAGGCTGTGATTCCCTTAACAGGTCTATGCATCTCATATTCAGTCATCTTCTTTTCCTGCAGCCTTCCAATTTTCCAAGCATTATTCTTTTCCAGTGAATCTTGCCTTCTCATGACATGTCCAAATTCCAATAGGCTCCATTTAATCATTTAATCTGTTAGTAAGAGATCCAGCCTCATTTGATTTAAAACATACTTATTTGTGTTGCTGATAGTGCGTAGTATCCAGAAAGCTCCCCTCTTGATTTAATCAATTTATGTCCTGTCAGCTTTCTTTATTTGACCATCTTCACATCTGTATATCACAATTAGGAATACCATAATGTAAATGATTTTTGCCTTGGTCATCTAATATTGCTTTGTTCCGAAGGTCACGTTTGGAACTATGGAGTTATACAACTGAAGCTGATGCCCAGAGAACCAGTCAACCTGAAAAAATTCAATCATCAAACAAACAAACAAAGCAATTTTCTCAAAGAGGAAAAAAACCTGGCTTATTAAGTGAAGTCTGGATGCAAACTGTGGTGAATTCCATACTTGCCTGAAACTAAGAAATAGGGAATGAACTTTGGTCCCATCTGGAAGAGCCCTCCAAGACTATTGCAATTTGCTAAGATGAAAGTCCTCAAGCATTGACAGCTGGAGCACATTGTGCAAAATTGAGTAAGCCTCATATGTACATGTAATACATATGTAAAAGGCCACATGTAGACATATAACCTTCCCTGGTGTTCTGTGCAGTTGCCCCAGTCATTGTGATATTGGTGAAATATCCCTAGTTATGAAAAGAGGGCCTTTTAGTAGGGAGAGGGGAGAGTTTCTTGCTTTAGAGGACTGTTGGGAACTAAGCAAAATGCTGTTTGCAAGCCAGCACTGCAGATGAATCAGCAGATGGATCCTTTATTTCATTACTGCCCTGGCCATGGTATTTGTGCTCCCACCATCAAGGCCTCTCTGTGCCAAGCGTAGGAGGCATGTTTTTAAAGCTGAAGCCATAATTAGTGGTGGATCATTGCAAACACTGGGATACATAGGCATTTCCTGTTTGCTTCATGCTTTCCAAATGTTCTCATTATATATATTTTAAAGCATTTAATCCCCATTTCCTTCCTTTCAGCACATTGCAGGAACAATATTTTGTCTTCAATGTAAAGCCAGATTTCTGGCTTAATGGAGGCAGCAGCACATTGAGTGACTCACAGAGGGAGGCTGAGATTTAGGAAGGGCCTGGGCCTATCTAGACATGACATTAAATGCATCTTTGCATTTAATAGGCAGGAGGAGCTGATAATTAATAGAATCAGAGCAGACGTGAAGAACGGGTATAGCTCTTTGTTCCTTGCTTCTGGGATAATTCCTCCTCTGAAGCCACAATTTGCTTTGAGAGGGAGGTCCTCTATGATTCCCTGCAGAAGGAGCAGGAAATGGATTCGCTTTGCCAGAGATGAAAGCCTGTAGAGCAGTCTTTGGGAATAGATCACACCCTGAGAGTCCCATTCCCTTGTGCCTTAGGAAAGTGCACAGGATTAGAGCTGACAGAAGAGATAGTGCACCCCTAACCTGTCTTTCTGACCGACTGTTTCTCTCTTTCTCACACGCAAACAAATGTGTATGTATATCCATACAAATGCATACAATACATACACCCATATATAGTTTTAGGTTTGTAGAAACCTTTCCACAGAATAAACTCAACAACATTTGCTGTTATTTCCTATTGTTGCATTTAGATGTCATTGAGAGACTAGCTCAGTGAATTGGGCACAACACTGATTCCCCACTGTACCTTGTAGGGGATCAGCCAACCTATGAACTCTTGGGCACACTTCAGAGTCCCAGTTGTGTAACTGGTCATTAAAGCAGAACCTATGTACCACTTCTAGAGGGCCTCAGGTAGAGACATGTAGACTGAGGAAGTGTGAAGGCAAGGAGACAGACATGTATGCTATGGAAAGGCATAAAGAAGGAAGACAAATTGCAATGATAAGAAAGAGATAAGACCATGGCGAGGGGGCTTGGCAGCTGGGTGTATGTCTCTAGAAAATCACATCCTAATTTCCCCACCACAGTTCTAGAAGAAGAGTTCTAGAACATCAGCACCACATTATCCACTGCCCTGCATATGACCCATGGCTTTTGGGAAATTCCAGAAATGGAATTTTATCAAGGTCTGGGTAAAACACTAGTAGAGTTTGTAGCCTTGCACTTATCTGACCTTCAGTGCCAACTTTCATGAATAGAGTTATGTTTCAGTCAGGACAGCTTGTGCCTTTTTGGATTGGACATAGATGGATTTATGTGAATCAGATTCTCATGTGGCGAGCTTCATGAGGAAGGAAAAAATACATAATGCTACAGGGTTGAGCAGGCTGGTAACTTGTGGTTTGGCAAACTACAGAGGACTAATTCACACAAGCAAGATAACACATTTACACATTTACACTTGGAAAGAAGTCTACACATATTGTGCAACAAACCTGATTTGCCACAATACGAAAGGACTGGTCCTCCCCATTTGATCAAGAATGAGCAGGGGCTGCCGTTTAGAACAGAGAGCTACCCAAAACATCTTTCAGAACAATAAACTTTTTTTCAAGGATCAATTTTCTTTCTGCAGAGAACACCATCTGATTGCCAGCATGAAACTTAATAGGCCAATAGGAGATAAATAGATATTCACATTTCCCATCTCCTCACTCATCTCTGTTATGCAATAATGTTAAAGAAAGATAAATTATTGAATGGATGAAATATTCCACATCCCTCTAGACTGCAATAAGAAAAGCATATTTAATTAAAATGGGAAAAGAATAGGAAAGGAAACATCATAAATGTAGGACCTCATGGCAAAACTCCCCTCCCTATGACTGTCCAATCACATTTCTTTGTCTTCTTCCACCTCTCCCTCAGGTCATGGCAGAGCACTGAGATATGTAAGTATCTTTAGCAATCAATGTGTATAATTGCAGCAGCAACATATATGAACAATCCTGCTTTAAACTGAGAACTGGCCAATGCTGAAGAGTTTTAATAACTCCTTTAATCATAACAGGGATCGTCAAGCTGGGGGGAAGAAATCCTCTGCCAGTGTTAAGCCAATATTCTACAGTAATTGGGGGAGGGGGTGCCCTTGGCAGTACAATTGGTAATTTACTGTGGTTCTGTGCTAATAAAGTAATATATTCCTTTCCCCCCTAATCAAATAGGCACAGTGTGTTATTAAAGGTCTGTTACTGAAAAGGTTATTCTGTGGCGGTGTCATACTGGGAAGCACATTTCACATTATCTGTTTCACCAGCAGCAGATCACGGTGGGTTCTGCTTTTAGATGTGCTGGCATCTTCGAAGTGTATGAACTCATCTGCTGCTTTGGGGAGCTTAAACCACCATATTCTGAATCAGAGATGAAGGTGATGTCACATTTAGATAGATAATTAAACAAGCTGAGAGAGAAATGATTCTGTCAATTCCAACTTCTATGAATAGTAGAATCATAGAATCATTGAATTGAAAGGGGCCTGTAATGCCATTGGGTCCAACCCCCTGCTCAGTGCAAGAATTCAAATCAAGACAGATCTGATAGACAGTTGTCTCATTTTCTCTTGAATGCCTCCTGAGTTCGAGTGATCACCTCCTCCTGAGGTAATTTGTTCTATTTTTGTACTGTTCTAACAGTTAGGAAGTCTCTCCTGATATTCAGCCTAAATCTGGCTTTCTGTATCTTGAGCCTGTTATTACATGTCCTGCACTCTGGGATGAGTGAGAACAGATCCTGCCCCTCTTCTGTGTGACTACCTTTCAAGTATCTGAAAAGTGCTATCGTATCTCCCCTCAGTCTTCTTTTCTCAAGGCTTAACATGCCCAGTTCTTTCAATCTTCCCTAATAGGGCTTGGTTTCTCATTTTTCCGGAACTACATTTGTTTGATCCTGCATGGAAATCCATACGACTTTCCACATACATTTCTACTAATGTAGGTATTTCTGTGTGCAATTTTCCAAGTATATCTATTTCCTGCACACAATTTTTTCTTCTATAATGTTTTAACTTCAGGAATACATAGATTTGGTTTTTATTTTCCCCAGTAAATGCATTTCTAGATGCATGGTTGATTAAACAATTTATCACAATATTTAGAAAGGCATGGATATTAATGTTTGAGTATGTTTTGGTTTACATCATAGTTCAAGAAGTGTAAATTAAATAGATTTTCATCAATATGTGAACCAAATTCATTTCTTTCCATCACTGAATGGGAAAGGCATATAATTAGACTTCCCAAGACCAGCATATGCCAGCTCAGAACTCTTCCTCTCTCCCTTCCTTTTTTTAATCTCTCTCTCAACTTTTTATCCTTCTTCACCAACAGACACATTTGCAAAGGCGCTAAGAACAATTTTATTGATTTTTCTATTTATTTGACAAAAGACAGCTAATATCAGCAATCAGCAATGTTTTGCGATAGTAACTCTCTTTCTGACTATGCTGCTGTCACATGCATGCCTGGGGATGTGTCATTTTCAAATATTGTAATAGCACCAGGGATTGGTCAAGATGATCTCTCATGAACCCTCCTGACCCAGATTAATTCTTTACTGCAGTGCTGAAGTGAGCAGAGGTGATCTGAGCCAGGCACAGAAAGATGATGACAGAGTCAAAACATTTGTTTGGTGTGGCAACAATATTTCTTCATTGTCTGTCCTTTTGAGGAAGGTCTGGTGGATGCTTGTGCTTTTTGTGGTGCCAGGCATAGCCCTTCATCATTTTCAGGAGCCTTTAAATGTTGACTGGTTTTAATGCATTGTCTGTGTTTGTTGTCTTCATTGGTGGCTTTAATGCAGTTGTTTTAATTGTGGTGTTGTTTTGTAATTTGATTTAGGACTGCTATAGAGTTTTATTTGGCTGTAAACCAGCTGAAGAACTAAGTCAATAAGGGTCTGTGTTTGTCTGTGTTTGTATATGTACTGTATAGTAAGTATAGAAGAAACGAAGCTGTTTATCTCCATTCAGAAGAAGATGCTTTAAAGCAAAGTCCCTTGGATAAGAAACCTAAAAAGAGGGATGAATGTGTAGTTCCAGAGGATACATACCAATGAGTTTATGAGTTATTATTCACCGTAGGAAACATGTTCTGGGTCAAATGTGAACTAGGCAGTGCTACTGGTAGACAGATTTGTCGCTGGTTAAAAGGCTGTACCCTAAAAATGCTCACCTATGGTTCTTTGTTGACCAGCACAGCTGTGGCAAGTGTGGTACCACAGTGTTCGTTTTTAGGCTCTGTCTTGTTAAGTATTTTCATAAATCATTTTTATTAGGGTTTAGACATGACACTCATCAAATTTGCAGATGGTACCATGAGTAATATGCGAGAAGACAGAAACAGAATTCAAGAAGAACTTGATAGACTGAAGAAATGGGTGAAAAGAAACAAAATTAGTTTCAACAACCTTGCATTTAGGTGGGAAAAAATGAGATGAACAAAGGGGGGAGGCTTATGAAAAAGATCCTGGTAGACCACAAGGTAAGCATGAGTCAATATTGATGTGACGTGGCAGCAAGAAAAGTCAATGTTGTTCTAGGTATCAGCAAGCATTTAGTGTCCAGATCAGTATTGAGAGTTTGGTACTGTACTGAATTCCAGTACAATGCGCAGCAAGAAGTGCCAGCCGGTTTGGGCAGAATTTAGCTAGAAGTTCCCCTTTTTATACCCACCCCTCACCAAACACTAGCACTTAAGAATAACACTCAGGAGGCCTTTTTGTATAAAAGAAAGAAATCTATATTCTACTCACGTAGATAAGCATTCAGAAGGTTTCAGGTAGATACAGGAATAAAAACAGCAAATACAATGTTCTTCTGTTCTGGCCCCACGTGGCTGGAGGGATTTCCAGGCTCAGTGGGCTGGCATGGAGTTCTTACATCTTTCCAGGTGCAAAGCATGTGCAAGAATGGTGGCCAACAATGGTGGTTCAAACATCTCATGGCCAGGAGGGCCGGAAACAGGGGTGGAGCCTCCCTACCCGGGAACAACAAACTCCCACCAATTGGTCAGCATGCAAATAAACAAGCAAACAAGTTAGTTTGTGTTGCAGGCCCTTCCCCTTTGAAATTTACATCTAGATTGCTTGATCATCCAACACCCCTTCTCAATCTAGCATGCTAAATTTCAACAAGTCCCATCATGCTTCGCAGGTTCTGGAAGCGATCTCTTGGTAGAGATTTGGTCAGGATGTCTGCTGTCATCTCCGTGGACGGACAGTAGGTCATCTGAATGGTACCCCTCTGGATCAGGTCTTGTGTGAACTCATATCTCACACCAATGTGTTTGGTGCGCGCATTCATATTTTCTCTGTGTGATAGCTTGATGCAGCTTTGATTGTCCTCCATCATCTGGAATGGTGTTCCTCCTTCTATCTCGAAGTCCGTCAGCAGCTTCTCCAGCCATAGCAGTTCTCTACATGCTTCTGCCGCTGCAATGAACTCTGCTTCTGTGGAAGACAAAGCTACAACATCCTGTTTACGACTGCCCCATGAGATAGGACCATCCCCATACATAAAGAGGAAACCACTAGTGGATTTACGATCTTCTTGATCCTCAGCCCAGTCCGAATCCACCATTCCCACAAGTTTTGGGGTCTCACTAGCTGGCAGTCTTAGCTTAAAGTCCATGGTCCCTTTCAAGTATCTAACTACCCTTTTTACTGCTGTCCAATCACTCTGTGTCAGTGAGCTGACTTTTCTGCTCAATATTCCTACTGCAGTGGCAATATCAGGTCTTGCAGTAGTTGTCAAGTATAAGAGCTTCCCTATAGCTGCTCTATACTGGTTATTGTTCGGCAAAGGTTCTCCTTTCTCTTTACTTTTGTGAAAATCTGTAGTCATTGGTGTAGCAGCAACATGGGCATCCTGCATACCTAGCATATCTAACAGTTCAAGTATCTTTTGTTTCTGACTCAATAAATATGAGCCATCTGCTGCTTTCTCAATTTGAATACCCAAATAATATGTTGCATTTCCCAACTCCTTTATTTCTACCTCTTTGCTCAGATTCTGTACTATACCTCTGTACTCTCCTTCTTCATGAGTTGCTACTATCAGGTCATCAACATAGGCTAGAACATATGTGTAGTGTCCATTCCTGTTCCTAGTATACAGGCACTGATCTGCTTTTCCTTGCTTGAAGCCTTGTTGAAGTAGCATTTTGTTCAATTTCTCATTCCAGGCTCGGGCTGCCTGTTTCAGTCCATAAAGGCCTTTCTTCAGTTTGCAGACAAGGTCAGGGTGCTTCTTGTCAATGAAGCCTGGTGGTTGTTGCATGTAGAGGTCTTCTTCAATCTCTCCATGTAAAAATGCAGTTTTGACATCTAGATGCTTGACTAGCATCTGTCTGGATGCTGCAATACTTAGGAGCATTCGTATGGTGCTGTGTCTGACCACTGGAGCAAAGGTTTCATCAAAGTCTTCTCCATACTTCTGAAGAAATCCTTTGGCAACTAGTCTTGCTTTGTAGCATTCTACTTGTCCATCTGCTCCCTTTTTCTCTTTGAATACCCATTTGCATCCAATTGCTTTCTTTCCTGCTGGTAACTTTGTCAATGTCCATGTTTCATTCTTGTGTAGGGCTTCTATCTCCTCTTTCGCAGCTTGTTTCCATTTGGCGCCCTCTTGTGCTTGCATTTGTTCAACTTCTTCCCAGGTCGCTGGCTCGTCTGTCTGCGACAACCTTGCAAGGTAGGACAGGCGAAGCGGCGGCACACCTCTGTTGGATCGTGATGAGCGTCTGACCTCTGGTTCTGGAACCTCTGGCAGCGTGGTGCCATCCTCTGGTTCTGCAGAGTTGTCGACTGCTCCATCCGTATCCCCTTCTTCTGGTGTACTGCTTTCATTCTTCATCTCGTCCTCATCCTTCTCTTCCTCTGGTTCGGTTTGTGAGGGCACTGGGATAGGTATGTCTAGGAGAGGTTGGTTATGTTGATCCTGGTCATCAGAGCTGTCTAGCACAGTTCCTCTCTTGTCAGCCTTCCTATGTTCATCAAAGTGAACCACATGTCTTACACTGACTTCACCAGTTCTCAGATTCATGACTTTGTATCCCTTGACACCTGAAGCATACCCAATAAGGATTGTTTGTTCATTTCTAGAGTCCAATTTATGCCTTTTCTCTTTGGGAATGTAAGAGTATGCAGTGCTTCCAAAAACTCTAATGTGTGAAATGTTTGGGACTCTACCATGCCAAAGTTCAAAAGGTGTTTTTGTGGTAGCTTTTGTTGGCAGTCTGTTCTGAAGGTACGTAGCAACCATGATTGAATTATCCCACAGCTTGCTGGGTAGTTCTGCATCTGCAAGCATGCATCTAGTCATCTCTAGAAGAGACCTTATTTTCTCTCAGCTAGTCCATTCTGTTCTGGTGTGTATGGAACAGTCCTTCTATGTAGGACACCTTGTTCCTCAAAGAATGTCTGTGTGCGATTTGAAACGTACTCACCACCATTATCTGACTGGAATGCCTGAGGTTTTCTTCCAAATTTGTTGCTTACCATAGCCACATATTTCCGCAGATGTTCATGGGTCTCACTCTTGTCCTTAAGCAGGTAGGTGACACAGTACCTTGAAAAATCATCCAGAAAAATTAGAATATACCTGTTGCCTCCCATGGATGGCACATTAATTGGTCCACAAAGGTCAATGTGGACTAATTCTAACACTTTTGTGCTCCTTTGTTCAGTACTTGAATGAAATGAGGGTCTCACTCCTTTTTCTGTAAGACAATTTACGCATCTGGTTGCCCTGTTTGTGTCTCGTGGCTTTACCTCAATTCCTTTGGCTAGGTTCCTGTTGTGCAGTTCCAGGATTGCATTCGTGTCTCTGTATGCAAATCTGCGGTGCCATAGGTCCAGGCTGTCCACCCCTTCTTGCACCATCTGAGCTGCGTTGATTTGCACCTGTTCATCTAAAAGACTTACTTTAAAAATGCCATTAGATTCATAAGCTTCCAAATGTATTTCATTGTCCTTTTCAACAGTGCATTTTTCACCATCAAAGAGTACTTGAAAGCCTTGTTTTGTCAGAGCAGAAACACTTAACATGTTACAATCCAGATTCGGAACATAGATCACTTCGTTCACAGTATTTTCATAGATCTCATCCTGTACTGGACACATTAGAATACCAGACCCCTTTCCTTGGATCTCTACACAGTTGCCATCAGCCACCTTAATTTGCCCACTGGCTGATGAATCAAAAAGTTTAAAAAATGTTTTATCATTGGAAGCATGTTGTGAGCAACCACTGTCAATAATCCATGAGTCTTTGTCTTTCTGGTAGCCTGGGGTAGCCTGGTAGGCAATGAGTGCTCTCTGTTTGGTTTCTCTATTCTGTTTCCCTGTGGCTCTGTCTCCCTTGTGACTAGAGACATTCTTTCCTTTGTTAGCTCTTTGTTCAACCTGGCGAGGGCTCCTATTGGCTGGAGCTTCTCTGTGGGAGTCACAGTCTTTTGCTTTATGTCCTGACCGCCCACAAGACCAGCAAGCGTTACGTGATTGGTCGTGGGGCGGAGCCTTTCTATGGCTCTTGTTTTGAATCAGGTAATTTGATCCACTTGCCTCTTGGGAACTGAAATAGCCTCCTGCCTGGTTTCTACATTCATCTCTCAGAGCCTTAACACTGGCATCAAAAGACAACTGTTGTGCATTTACAACTGAGGCAAAAGCATCAAAACGTTCTCCTAGGGATGGTAGCAGAAATCCCCTTTTCATCCTATCAGGCATTTGATAACCAGATGCAATCAGATTATCTGTAATATTTAAAAATTCAGATATGTGTTTTTTACAATCCTTCTTATTATTTAAGCGGATCCTGGTTAAATCCTTAATTAATGCTGCCTCAGTTTGGTGGCTTGTAATCCCAAAAGATTGCTCCAGATTTGTAAGCATTTCTTTTGCTGTTTTACAATTTGCGACATAGGCCAATTGTTCATCAGTTAGGTTGCAAACAATTATTGTTTGTGCAGTTATATCTTTCTTTTCCCATTCTATTTTAGCTTTGCTTTCTTCTGGTTTGTCTGAATTTAAGCAATCATTGAGCTCCATGGCCTTAAATTCCAGTACAGTGGGGTCTCGACTTACGAACTTAATCCGTATTGGAAGGCAGTTCTCAGGTCGAAAAGTTCTTAAGTTGAATCTGCATTTCCCATAGGAATGCATTGAAAACCATTTAATCGGTATCTGCTCTTTTCGTCCATAGAAACTAATGGGAAGCTGCTATTCCGCCTTCTGCCACTAGAGGGGGATATTTTTTCTTTTTTCCTTTTAACCTAAGATGACTTAGCTTTAAAAAAAAGGAAAAAAAGAGTTCGTAACTCGAATCTAAGTTCGTAAGTCGAGTCCATATATTCCTATGAGAGTGGTTCGTAAGTCGAAACGTTCATATGTCGAGCCGTTCGTAAGTCGAGACCCCACTGTAATAGTCTTTGTTTCCATCTTACAAAATTAACTGAGGTTAAGGCTGGCAATTTAACTTCCTTCTTTTCTGCCATGCTTAATCCTGTCTCCTTTTCAGCACAAAATCAACAAGCAAACAATAGCAAACTCTCTTCAGCTAGTTTGGTATATTGAGGGTCAGGGGAGAAAAAGACACGCAATATACACTTGGAAAACAACAAAATCCGAAAAATAATTCTTAGCTAATCTTTTCCCTTTTTGCTGGCTGTTTACTCTCTGGGCCGCATAACCTGTTGAGAGTTTGGTACTGTACTGAATTCCAGTACAATGTGCAGCAAGAAGTGCCAGCCGGTTTGGGCAGAATTTAGCTAGAAGTTCCCCTTTTTATACCCACCCCTCACCAAACACTAGCACTTAAGAATAACACTCGGGAGGCCTTTTTGTATAAAAGAAAGAAACCTATATTCTACTCACGTAGATAAGCATTCAGAAGGTTTCAGGTAGATACAGGAATAAAAACAGCAAATACAATGTTCTCCTGTTCTGGCCCCACGTGGCTGGAGGGATTTCCAGGCTCAGTGGGCCGGCATGGAGTTCTTACATCTTTCCAGGTGCAAAGCGTGTGCAAGAATGGTGGCCAACAATGGTGGTTCAAACATCTCATGGCCAGGAGGGCCGGAAACAGGGGTGGAGCCTCCCTACCCAGGAACAACAAACTCCCACCAATTGGTCAGCATGCAAACAAACAAGCAAACAAGTTAGTTTGTGTTGCAGGCCCTTCCCCTTTGAAATTTACATCTAGATTGCTTGATCATCCAACAATCAGAGGAGATAGCAGCACTCTCTTCTAGTTAGACTTCACAAGGAATACTGTGTCCAGTTCTGAGCATCACAGTTTAAGAAGGATATTTTAAATGACAAGCTCAAATGTGAGCAGTTTTGTGAAATGTTTAGAAATCAAACATCATGAAGAATGGCTGAGGAAACAGGGTATGTTTTGCATAGAGAAGAGAAAACTTGAGAGGTGACATGACTGTTACATTCAAATATTTCAAGGGCTATCATGTGGAAGATGGATCAAGTTTTTTTGTCCAGCTCCTGACAAATATTGAGGTATTGTATCCAAATTACAAAAGAGGCAATTCTGATTAAACATTAGGGAAAACCTCCTGGGAATAAGAGCTGTTCAACAGTGGTACAGACTCCCTCAGGAAGCAGAGGAAGTTCTCCTTCACTGGAAGTTTTTAAGTGGCAGTTTGGTGGCCACTGCATTGCTCTAGCACTGATTTTCCTACTTCTGCAGGGAGCTGGACTCATTAACCCATAGGGTCCCTCCTCGCTCTACAATTTTAGGTGCAATTAATGCCATTTTATGCCAGACCTTCATAAAGTTCTGATGCAGCACTGGAACATTATCTTGCACTCTTCTTTGCCAGACTGGAACATCAGAGGAAATAAATGGAAGCCAGTGGTGACTGGGAGCAATACATTTTCCCTGTTCTCTTTCTTTGGTCTAAAAATGAGTGTTCTGATATAACTACTTTTAGAACTCTCTTGGGCCTTTGAACATTGCTGTGTGTAATAAGACATGATGTCTGCCTAGGTTCAGAAGCCTATGCATGCAGGGCCCTGCCCGCATTGACAATTTGAGTCTGATATAAGGTTGAATCAATGTCTTAAGCAGAGGGTCAATGGAAAGGGACATGCTGAGACCTGAGGTTGAATTTTCTCCAGCCTCCAATCCTTCTTGGATCCCAGAAAGCTGAGCTTTAACATGATGGTACAAACTCAGCCATCATTCATCTTCATCCCAATGGACAAAGCCACCAGAACCACATAGGAAAATCCATCATTGCCCCTTGTGCTAAATCTCATTGTCTGTTTAGGCATTAAAAGCAATGCTTTCAAGAGTCATGTCTTTGGGCTAAATGTCCCACAGTCTCCCAGTGGCCATACTGGCTGAGGTTGAATTGGGACACTGTAGACTCAGAAAAGCAAAGCTAGCTCTGTTGAAAAAAGCTCAAATAGTAGCACATCCTCCACCACCTGGAGTTCATATTTTGGTCAAATCATCACAAGTACTGACCTATTGGATTTGGTGAGCTTGTTTGCCCACATAACCTAATGTTGGAGCTGTGAATTACAGAATGGCCTAGCATGCTTTTGTAACCTTAACAGCAACTAGATTTGCAGAAATTAACAGGTGGACTTGTCCCACCACCTGGAAGAAGAGAGACATCATCATTTGCAATGTTTGCCCATTAAGTTGGTACTAAAGACATAATCACACTCACCGTCTAAGAAAGTTGGCAGTCCTACCTTGTTTGGGAAGCTGAAATACTTTTTAAAAATCTGGTATTTCTTGACAGTAAATTTTAGGAGGGGGGAGTGATTTATATGTCTAATTGGGTTTTTATTTGCATTTTAAATCACGCTCTTCTGCTAAACTAATGGACCCCCTATTTATAGATGACTCCAACATAAAGTGACTGCTAATTACTACAATTAATATAGCGTTAAAGGCTTGCCAGCCAACTCTACTGCAACTTGTATCGCCTACTCATTTTCAATTAAGGCACATTGACAAGTAAAATACGCAGTTATTAAGAGCAGAACTCTGTTGTGTAATTACATTTTGCTAAGGTCATTAATCTGTTGTAACACCAAGTTTTCCACCAAATGCATTGAGGGGACTTTGGGGAGCAACAGCCTGAAGAACAAGAGCTGCAGCATCTTTTATGATGGAGGTTGTAGGGCTGGGGCTAAGGCACAGGTTTAGCCAGTCTTTTTAATAGCAGGCCAGAGATTTCCTAGATAGCTGGAGTTGCTACCTTTTTCATCATGCACACTCTTCATGGTGCATGCATGAATTTCTGCCTGTTGCGTAGTTTTAGGCAAAATGCCATCACACAGTGGATCTTTAGTGATACTGCAGACTTGAAAAAATGAGACAGACAGACAGTAGGATCAGCTGGGCGATTAGGCAGATGGAGGCAGCTCCTTCAGATGGCAATAAGTGGTGGTGAGGCCCTGGAAGCTAGAGGTGTACCTGTACCACACAATCTTCTCTATGTTCCCTAAACTGGGCTCCTACAATAGAAACAAGCCATAATCATAAAATTCAGGTGGCAGACTTGTCTGCTTTTGTACATGGGGTAAATTCCACATCGTCTTTTGCTTCAGATAACAAAACATCTTGGGCCATCCATACAAGAGGATGATAGTTCAGCCTTCCTGTATTTACCATTTTTACCCTGAAACTATTCAGTTGCTCAAAACTCTTTTTTCTCCATATCAAATAAGCATATGTCCAGAAAACCACCTGGGAATGTTTTGGGAGGCAAGCAGGTATTGAAAAAAGGATTAAGCACTCTCCATTGCCTGCTGCTTATGAAGCAGTCTTATAGTTTGTACCATCAAGGTGAATACAGTGTTATCTTTACAAAGTAGCAGTGGCTCTCCATGGTTTCCTGAGGTGGCCTTTCCCATCTCTACCTAAGAGTAGCCAGAGATTGAATAGGACAGCTTTTGTGCACTAAGTATGTGCTGTACCACTGAGCATCACTCTTACCATAATTAAGCCATGTTCCTCCCACAAAACACTATTTTTAACAAGTTGTCTTGTTAGAATCTTGTTCCCAGATTCAAATATACCACCAAACCTAGAATTTCAGCCTCAGAAATACAATTGACTTTTACTTTGAACTCATGATTTTGGGGTAACGCTACATGGTGGCAGTAGTTATTTGCAGTATTTCTCCCCCCCCCCATCATGATGAAATGCAGTGTGGATTTAATGCTTGGAAAGAGAGCAAAACATCTCGAGTTACTTCATGATTTCCTATCATTCTCTTCCAAGAGAAATTTTAGAACATGGGTTTCAGGAGAGTGAAGGCCAGCCCTGCCTTTAAGCAGAGTGAACAGCCACCCCGTACAACAGATTTGTTGGGTGTGATAACACTGCAAAAAATTATTAAATTTTTAATGAGTTACTATTGCATTTTTTGTAACTGCCAGAGATGGAGAGAGGTTCCACAGGCAGCTAAACATCTCAAACCAGCCTTGAGGAAAGACTTTGCCCTGGCTCAAACATTAGTTCGGGTTCCCAAGTATGAAATTTCACTGAGCACAGAAGCTAACTCATATTTCCTAAATCTTTTGACTCAGTTAGCACTGCAAAGCAAAGCAGAGCAGAAGGTATGTATTAGTCTAGTGATGTTGTTGTTTAGTCGTTTAGTCATGTCCGACTCTTCGTGACCCCATGGACCAGAGTACACCAGGCCCTCCTGTCTTCCACTGCCTCCCGGAGTTGGGTCAGATTCATTCTGGTAGCTTCAATGACACTGTCCAACCATCTCATCCTCTGTCGTCCCCTTCTCCTCCTGCCTTCACACTTTCCCAGCATCAGGGTCTTTTCCAGGTAGTCTTCTCATGAGATGGCCAAAGTATTGGAGCCTCAGCAGGATCTGTCCTTCCAGGGAGCACTCAGGTTTGATTTCCTTTAGAATGGATAGGTTTGATCTCCTTGCAGTCCAGGGGACTCTCAAGAGCCTCCTCCAACACCACAATTCAAAAGCATCAATTCTTCGGTGGTCAGCTTTCTTTATGGTCCAGCTCTCACTTCTGTACATCACTACAGGGAAAACCATAGCTTTGACTATTTGGACTTTTGTTGGCAAGGTGATGTCTCTGCGCTGTCTAGTGATACACATGTCTAAATACATCCAGAAAATAAGCCTGATATAAAAGGTAGTCAATATACAAAATGAACATACCTCTTAAAACTAAGTCAAGATACAATTTTGCAGAGACTCAAAGCATCAGTTTTACAAATGCAGATCTTATGGGTCTAACTGCCATCTGGTTCTTGTAGCAAACATCCTGCACTGATCAGCCGAGTACTTGCCCCAAATGCAAGGGATCAGAGATGCAAGACTCAGAATCAGAGAACAGCAGCCACTGCTGCTGTGCTTCTTTAGAGGAGGAGGAGAGAGCTAAAAAGAAGGTGTTTGTAAAGGTAAGCCTTAACACCCCACCCCCCAACAAACCAAGCAGTAAGCAAATAAACACCCAAAGCAGCAAAGAAACTTGGAATCCGCAGTGCCTTGAGTTGCTGCTGGTGAAATCATGTGCGAAATATCACAACGTTAGGGCATGAGCAGTGACAAATGTAATGCTGTGAGTATAATGAAGACAGACATGGGCCTTTAACACATACTGGCTGACTCTTTGACTGTCTCTGAGTTAGCACAGAGATGGTAACAGGAGCCTGGTGACTGCCCAAGTCAGTTCTTATTCAAGGTCAAGCACAAATTAGCACTCTGCCCTCTAACTGTGGGATGTCTACCTTTGAAGCAATACAGAATTCACAAACTACTGGAGTCCGTCAAACTCTGTGTGCAAAGCACAAAAACCTGGAAAATAATCTCTATAGTAGCTATGTATCATTCTTTATTTTTGATGCTGAACACACAATCTTTTGTGGCTTTTACCCAGGCGGAAGATCTATAAGATCATCTTTCTCCTTTATTTTTATTTATTTACCGGCATTTATGAATCACTAATGTTATAAAGTTGATATTATACTGGCAATGTCCACAGTAGATAATAAAGCTACACTAAAGTACAGTTCAGAAACTTTAAAGTGACACCGGGCGACAATAAATTCACCTTCCTGGAAAAGACTGTTGAAACAAGGGAGTTTTCAGTAGATGACAAGTACTGCGTCATTCCATCAAGCTGGAAATGAAAAAAGAAACATAAGATTTGGAAGGCATGCTGTGGCTCATCTAAACTTACATGCACACCCAAATCCTCCAAGAAATATCTAATCCATAAAATACATTTACAGCTAAAGGACTGGAATTCATTTATATCCAAATAGCTTGTAGATTTTTGGATAGGAGACATTAAAAGCACTGACTTCGTTTTTCAGTCTTTGTTTACTGTAAACAATATACTCAAAAAAGGGGGGCGCACTGCAATGGGACCCTATTTAGCCCAGCACCTGGCCCAAGAACCCAATAGGCCACCCAAAAGGCTTGCACTGGATATGCAATAGGGCAGTGGTTCCCAACCTTGAGTCCTCAGATGTTTTTGAACTAAAACTCCCAGAAGCCTTCAGCACTAGCTGTGCTGGCCAGGATGTCAGAGAGGTGTAGTCCAAGAATATCTGAGGACCCAAGATTGGGAACCACTGCAATAGGGGACTGGCTTTCAGGGGAAGTTAACGAGGAAGTAACCCAGTTATCCTTCCATATCCAAATTGTGAATGACTCCTGGCTGCAGCCGCTTCCCAAGTATGAAAGTCTATTCCCCAGGATTGTGTTTGTAACCAAACATTTTACATTTTCCTGGTATTCTTGACACCTAACCTAATAAAAAGAATCTTGCCAAGGAATCACTTCTCCACTGCTTAACTGTTAGATTAATAATATCATTTAAATATTTTAACAGATGTTTAAAAATTAAGCATTGCGGTTATTCTGTCTCCTGAGTGTTAAAGTGGCACGAAAGGTGTTCAGAGCCAAGTTTTGACACTTTGTATTGATGCATTGCTGCTTCCATCATTCTTGTGGCATTTTAAACCAATTAATGGGTAATCCTTCCTCTCTTCCACCTTTGGGGTCTCCATTCCACCTTGATGACTTGCTGCTACCTAATTTAACCCTCTCATCTGCCACACATGTGGCTGATCTGTCTTTGCTTACTGCACGTATTTTGACAACTGCACACAGGCAGATTTTCCTGATCAAGCGGCAACTCTGATATTTAATCATTTATATTAAAAACAAAACCAGTTATAACAAGGGAAAGGAGTCTGTTATTGGTGCTTTTGAACTCCTTCTCTTGTCAGCCCTAGCCAGCCTGCCCAAGATAAGGTATTATGGCAAAACTATGCAATCTCATGCTGGCTGGGGTTGATGGGAGTTGGAGTCCAACACTCTCTGGAGGCCGAACCAGTTTGCTACCCCTGCTCTAACTAGACTATATTTTATTTATTAAAAATACTGTTTGCCTTTTGATAAACATACTTCACCAGTTGTTTCTCAAGACCGATAAATTCTTCGTTGCTTTAAATTGTACATTTTGTTGTTTACAACATGGAGTGAGAGTAAAAAAAATGCATTGGGAAAGTCTTGGCGAAACAGCAGGGAGATGGTTCGTGCCTTAATTGCTACAGCAAGAGATAACAGAATCCAACCTGCCTACAGGTTATTTCTTATAATCTAGAAACTCATTTTCTAATGGAGGTATGTGTGTGCCTGTCCGTGAGGTTACTCTGTAGTGAGAGAAAGACACTGCATGTGCCCTGAAGTACACTCTTCCTCTTTTTGACACAGGAAGCAAACTTACTCAAGCCAAGTAATAACAATGTAATGGATGGCCTCCAGTTCAACACATAGGCATCTTTACATATGTGATGCATTCCTATTCCAAACAGATACTATGTAGGTGATCTGCCACTTGGGCCCACATAGCAAAATATTGATGGGCGAGCGACAGGGTCTGTGGAAAAACAGAAGAGGCAGCTTCTCCTTCCAGCGTGTATCAATCAGAGGCCTGCTTGTTGCCAACCCAAGGCTGTGATGAATTATGAATCAGGTGAGGAATAGAGGGAGGGAGGTCTGGTGTTAATCACACTTGGTCAGGCACCTATCTTCCTGTTTTCCTTGGCATTCTTCCTGCTGCAGTTCTTTCACTCCCTCCTCTGCTATCTTGTACTTGCACACATTTGCACCCACAGATGAAAGCAGTAATCCTGAAGCAGGCTGAGTAAACAAGGCATTCTTGTTGAGCAAGCCCAGCTGTTAATGAGTGGAGATGGGGAGAGGGATGGAAAACAAGTCACAGAAGAAAGCATTTCTTACCACCTTGAGATGGAGGCCAGGTTGGAAAGAAATGTGGAAGCAAGCCACAGCCTAAGATAGTCAGTTTTAAAAAGATGTTCAGGCCCACCAGGTTGATTGGGAAAGGGGGAAAGCAAAATTAAAATTAAGGTGTCATTAAGGTGCCGCTTAGTGATCCTTTGGCCTGACCTCAAATGGAAGCATTTTCTCTTTAGCTCACCTCTGCACCTATCAAGGTAGCATTTTTTGCCAAAGATTTCTGGGGCAATCAAGCTGGCTGCAAATGGTATTTTGGAAAGCAAGAGACTGGAGCAGGGGTGATGCTTTGGGTTATATATCTTCAGGCAAGGAGCAGCATTCCATCTGCCTCATTGTGCTATTCCTTTCTGAAAATTTGTGTGGACTTCAGGTGCACCATCTTGTAGTCTGAGAAGATGATCCACCTTCCAGTTTAAAAATCGCCTTAAGCATCTTAAATAAGAATGTGAAACTAATAAAAGAGCAAAGGGAAGCAAGGATAAAGGTTAGGCCTGGGCAATGTGCCTGTTAGAGCTGTTACCTTATTACAACTGCAGATATGAAGCCTGCTATTTTGTCATGAAGCTGAGCCTAGCTTATTACTATCTTTGTCTATTCACCTATTTTGGACAATATAAAACTTTTTGACTTCGGTTCAAAAATGCAGGTTTCATGGACCTGCGTGCAACTGTACCGACAAACAGTCTAGATTCCATGAAGGGTTCCTACTTCTGATCAGGAAGTACTGGAAATGGGACTGAAGATCAAGGATACAATTTTTGTGTGATGCAGTTTTTTTCTCATAGGCTGGAAAGGCAGTGTCAGACTGCAGCATAGAATCATACCTATTTTGTCTGTGCTCCTGCTCAGTTTTGCAAAAGAAAAACTAGTTTTCTCAGGTGGTAATATTGGGAACATTGGGAGACGAACCCCCTTTCAGAACTACTCTTTCTCAATATGGGAAAGTTGGGGATTGACAAAGAAGAGACAGGAGCATTTCAGTCATGTCTGAATATAGACTCAAATCCCCTTCCCACATTTAACATCCTCATAAATCAGATCAATTCCTGTACAAGACTAATGTTCCGTGTCTAAATCACACTGGCCATGTGACCACGGAAAGATTGTCTTTGGACAAACGCTGGCTCTATGGCTTGAAGAGCGGGATAAGTGCCGCCCTCTAGAGTCGGACACGACTGGACAAAAATTGTCAAGGGGAACCTTTACCTATCTTCTTTCTTCTTCTTTACATTAACCATCGTCACCCTAGACTCTTCTCCAGCAATATTGCAGAACAGGAGTTTATTGGTTTAAGCTCCTAGCCTGTACATTTCCCTCAAGGAAGACTAACTTGGCCCTCTCTTCATCCTTTCTCCTCCAGGCAAACATCTGATTTAAATAAAAAAAATTTTTATTCAGGTTCACTTTTTGTCAATTGCTCAGCAGCTGAGAAAGGAGATTTTATAAGACTATAGTATTTTTATTGCTGTTCTTATTGCCAATGTTCTTTCAAATTGCTTTTAATTCAACTGTGTTCTGAGACGATAAGATGCACAACTGTGTTTTAAGGTGATCACTTCTTGTATTTTTACCACTATGATTTTAGTTAATTTTGTTTTGAATACCTTGAATTCCCATTTTGAGAGAAAAGTTATGTACTGTATACTGTAGCCCTTCCCTGACAGATTTTCTTTTGTTCATCAAATCAGAACTCTCTCTTACTCCTTTTCTGGGCTTCGATCCATGGTTTGATTAATGCTAAAGTTTTGTAAACTTGGAAATACTGAAGAAGATGAAGTAGCTGTTCCCCAAGAAATTAGCATCAAGGACTATTTCTGTCTGGTGTTTTTGAATGTGTGTGTTTTGCACCAATATCAGTAACTATACCTGTAATTTAAACTGTGTTAATTTATATTATTCCATTTCCAAAAGCCAACCCATGAATCAAACAATATGTATATAACGGTCATGGATTTTCTTGTCATGGCCAAAAGACTCTCCTGTGAAGTTATGAATGGCACTCAATGCAGAGAAAATATTTTTTGAAAAAAAATGCTTCATTAGGTAACTAAGCGATACAATGCTAAAGTAGACATAAAAATGTGTTCAGATTGCAGGCAGGACACAGCAGTCTAATATGTTAATCAAATAATAATCATTAGGACCAGGATCCAGAAATTGAGTAAAAAAATAAATAATAGAGGAGTTCACATTTGATTAAACAATTTAAAGTAAATCAATTTCACTTCTGTGTTTAAATAAACAATCCACTCACAAGAAGTTAAAACAACTTGCTTCTGGTAAAAATAACACAATTCCCCATTTTAAAAAAATCACACTTGCCTGTGTGTCATGTTGTCACTGTTTTATAAAGTGATTTAAATCATATTTATTTATATATGGGTTTTTTTCCCTTAATGTAACCACGCCCTAAGATAATTTAATTAAATCATGTCTAACCCAGTTAATTTCAGGAGAATGCAGACTTAAATTCTGAACATTTTCTCTTAAGTAGTGGTCAAGCATTCCTTTTTGCCTTGTATCTTCCAGCCCTTCTGCTTTCCTTTCATTATATTTTGCTTCTCTCCTGCTCTTTGAGTGTTTTTCCCCCTGGTAGCTGTTACAGTGGTGCCAAACAAAAAGCTGCAATGACACTCCTGTTTGTCAAGCTAGAGTCTCATCTAAAAGGCTTCAGAATCTCCAAAGCAGAGATAAATTTAGAAAGGGAACATCTTCCCTGGGATTTGTGACGAAGACAAAATTGGTGAAATGTTCACCCCAAGTGCCATATCAATATTCTGCTCATCAGTTTCATGAACTTCCATTCAGATGTTTAATTTTGTAAGTACTTTGCTAACATCTGAAGCTATGGGGGGTGTGTGTGGCGGGGACGGTGTTTTAAAACTCAGCACACTTTGGGGACTGAATGGCAGAAGAAAATAAGATCTATTCTATTGTTACTACAAGTTGCAAGCAATTTATTTGACTCTCCTATCAAACTGTCTGCTGATACTGAAGATGAGTGCCGGGGTGCTAACAGTATTATCAAAAAACATTGTGTAGACATCTGTTATGAAAGAGCAAGAAGTTCAACCTTAATCACACAGAAGAATGCATTCTTTTCAAGGATCTCTGAAGAGAGAACAATGTCATTCCTAGGAACAAGAAAGACTATAGTAGAACAGCTGCACAAATAATTGACTTATCATTTTGGGAAGGAAAAATATAGAAACTTACATTTTATAACTCTTAATTTGCAAATTCTTCACCACCTCCCTTGTTTGCATTTCACAGGAGATGCACAGTAATGTAAATGATATTTAAGGCAATTTTTCAGATTAGGAGCTATGACTGAAAGGTCGTGACTTGCACAAGACTACACAACAGCTGTGCTGTCTGTCATAGCTCCTCACTCTAAGAACAAACAGGGTAGGAACTTTGGCCTAGTTTGCTTCCTTCCCCTTTTCTTTGCTCATGAGAAACAAAGAGTAGAAGCTTCTTCTTCTGGTTAATATCAAAATATAGTATGCCATTTGGACTGAAATGTGGTAGATTATGGTTTGTACAAACTATTTGTTGCACTGTGACTAAGATTATGCCATGGGTTGAAGTTGAACTATCGTATATGCAAACCATGGTTCACTGTGTTCAAATACAAAGGCAGAATTCATAAGATTTGAAGGAAAAATAGCAGAAGCTTCTCAGCCACTCTGTTACACACAAGAGAAGAAAGAATATATTCAAGCCTCAGTTTACTGGTGCTACCTGGTGTCCCCTCAAACTATAATCAGTGCATCATGTGAAAGCAGTGCATATGGCCATTGCATGAATTTCTTTTTTCGGTATGCATATTTTGTCCTTAACCACATTCATGGTTCTGTCTGGACATATAATGCCTTTGGAGTAGCTTTCGTAAAATCTCAAGGGTCCATTTCACTGGTTTGTATAACATTTTCAGCAAAGGGGAAGGTAAAGGCAGCCATGCATGATCAAAACCCTTCCTAGACCATCAGAAAGGGCTTTGCTGATTATGGTCCGCAGAGTGCCGTTGAAGAATATCTACAATATACCGTACATAGCACTGCAATGAGGAGAAGATAATTAGAAATGGCAGCTGAAGTCCAAATCCTGTTTGCTGTAAATTATATAAACCAGTTAAAATAAATTGATTAGCAAAGGATATCCTCTTAACACTCTTTAAACTCCAACATCTGTTCTCAATAAATAATGCACACTGTAGATATTAATTAGAAAGTATGGAGATCTGTGGGAGGGAAGGCTGCTCAGAAATTGCAGCGAGGGGCCTCTCTTTGCCAGGAAAACTGAGCAGGAGGGCCATGCACAGATTAAGGGAATAAGCATCTGCCTCTTCTGTCTCTCCATACGTGCATAGTTGCCAATGGGTGATAGTCAAGCAGAACCACATTTATAGAAAAAGCCATTCATGCTTGCAATCTCAAATACATGCTCAGTTCCAGATAGTTGTCAGATATGACCCCTGCCTTGTGGAGAAGTGGTTAGTCTGCTGTACCGCAGCCAAAACTGTGCTCACAACCCTGGGTTCAATCCCAGGTAGCCGGCTCAAGGTTGACTCAGCCTTCTATCCTTTCGAGGTTGGTAAAATGAGTACCCAGCTCGCTGGGGGAGGGGGCCAGGTGTAGCCTTCATAATTAACTTGCAACCCCCCTCCCCAGAAAGTTATTTAAGTGCTATAGGACAGTATATAAGCAGTAGACTTTTTACCTTTGCCCAGACCTACACATAAATAATGTTAATCCATTGCCACGAGTTATATGTATACATTCACAATAACAAACATGCATGTATGTTTTACAAATGCACATTTGCACTTACATGTAATAAAATTATTCATTTGGATTTCTAACCCAGATGAGCGCAATGGCTCTCCTACTCTTTACTACCATATAATATATGAAACATAATGTGAAACAGTGTTGAAGAGGAAGCCTGCCTTTAAGCATACACAGTGTTCTTTTCTTCCTTTGTCATAGAATCACTATACAGAGTTCACTGCCACTAAACTATTAAGCACAGGATCTCCACATTTTGCCCTCTCCAGTTCTGCCCCAAATGAATGAACTGTATGAAGCAAGAATGGATTCTAGAAAGGTTTGCACCACAGATTGCTCAGTTTTGAATTTAAGCACTCTACACCTTTAAGAGCTCTTACACATATGCAATAGTGAGAACATTATACTTATATAAAGGTGCGCAGATGGAAGAGACTCTTCGTTGACTTTCTGCCTGTTACATTGCGTAACAGGCTTGTAGAAAGGGGGCAGTTCATCTTTTCTAGCATATCTGTCAATTCATCATAATCACTATCATCATCCCCTCCAGGGGAACAGGCCTTGTTGAGGTGGAGGGGCTTGTGCGCTTCAGTGAGGTTGAGAGCTGTGCTGAAGGGTCTCCCAAGCCAGACAGGTTTCAGCTGAGAAGCCAGACCAACTGTGTCCACCAACCATCAATTCTGATGAGAGGAAATAAGGAGAAATCCATACCAGATTGGTTGTCGCCCAGGTCAACAAGGAGTGTCAGATATAGCCCCTGCACATCTGGTGATAAATGGGTTAAAGGGCTCAGCAGAGCCTGCTGAGGAACAAGGATAGGCTGCTGCAAATCTACTGGAGCAACGTAAATACAAAACTTGGACTCCCACTGAAAATTGAGAAATTATTACATGTTATTATGAGGCAAATCCAACAGCCTGTGGTTTTAAAAAAGGAATTATGGAAATTTGGAAAAGGAAACACCCAAACAGTGACATAACTGAACAATGATTAATGGATCAGAAAAGGTTTATCATCTGGAGTAAAGTGTTTTCAGAACTGGAACTGCAAGAACTAGAAAAGGTTGTAAAACAAAAATCAAAACAGAACAATGAGCATAGTATGGAAGACAAATGGAGGGTAGAGGTAGACACAGTAGTGGAAGAAAATGTATCAATAAAAGAACAATATATGGAACAAAGATCTATGGAGTAATGCAAATGTAGTCATCAGAACAATCCCAGCCAACACACTAAAGGAAACAAACCAGCTCATGTATAGCATAGCTACCATAATAACCATGGAACTTGGTTACAAGCTACAAAAAAACCAGAAAACACCTGGCACTCCAAAATCGAAAATTTGTCTGAAAAGAAAAACAAGCAAATTATGTGCAGACATTAGCAAGTTAAAACACTTGGAAGATTCCAAACTTAAAAATGAAAAAGTAAAAGCCAGACTATGTGAAGTAGAAAAAACTAGAAAAGAAAACAATTGTTGAAACAATGGAAGAATTAAATTAGCAGGTGTGATGGTTGCCCAGCGTCACTCCTGTCACTCACAGTTTGGTGCTCATTTGCATGAGCCTATGAGAGGAGTGGAGGGGTGGATTCAGCAGAATATAAGGAGAGGGAAGCAGAGAAAGAAGGAGGGGGGAAGAGAGAGAGAGAGAGAGAGAGAGAGAGAGAGAGAGAGAGAGAGAGAGAGAGAGAGAGAGAGAGAGAGAGAGAGAGTGTCCAGGAGATAGTGAGAAATAATAACAGAGATAAGTTGGTCAAGATAAATAGATAGAGCAGGTGGTGAAGGTGGCAAAATATATGATATTTGAATGATTTGATTATATGCATTGAATAAATAACATCTGTGATTCTGATTAAAGTTAACCCCTTTCAATAAATCAGTTCTGTTGGCAGCTATCTGACAAGTTCTTTATACACTGTGGATAAAGGAAATCCACTGGTGGCAGTGAGAAAAAGGGGGAACGTCCCAATTGTTATTGGCTGGTGAGAAGACATAGTGTGAGGCCTTTGTTTGGGAAAACTAAGCAGGGGTTACATGGAAAATGTCACAGCGGGTAACGGCTACAGCAAAGAAAATTGGAAGACATGGATGCTTGAAACAATATGGAGAAAACACGCAATTTTGAAATTACCAACAATTCTTCTATACGTCACTACAAGAAAATGCAGAGCAAAAGGAATTAGGCCAATGTAAGGATGATGCTCTAAAATTTTGGAAAGAAATGTGGGAAAGCCCAACAAATGCCTCATGGATTAAAGACATTTGTAAAGAAACTCAAGGAAAACAAATGAATGATGTTGTAATAACAACTGAAATGATTAAGAGGCAAGTAAAGGCTATGAAAAATTGGAGTGCATCTGGTCCAGATGAGCTGCATGGATTTTGGTTAAAGCATTTAACAAGTCTCCATCAACGTATAGCAGTGCAATTTAACCACTTACTTCAGAATTCTACAACTGAAGACTGGATGACAACAGGCTGTACATTTCTGTTAATAAAATATCATCTAAAGGGCAATACTTCCCAAGATTGGATGTCCACTCGTCTCCTTAACATCATCAGATCCTTTCATGAGGGAATGAAAGGCACTGTAGTTTTTGACGGTTCAACATCAGACCCCTTTGACATCCAAAGCAGAGTGAAACAGGGCTGTATCCTCGCACCAACACCTTTTGGAATCTTTTTGCTGTCATGCTGAAGCATGCCGTTGGAGCTGCAACCGAGGGTGTCTATCTCCGGACTAGATCAGACGGAAAGCTCTTTAATCTCTCTAGATTGAAAGCGAAGACCAAAGTCTAACTGAAATGCATGCGGGACTTCCTCTTCGCAGATGATGCAGCCATCGTTGCCCACTCTGCTGAAGACCTCCAACAACTCATGAATCATTTCAGCAAGGCCTGCCAAGACTTTGGACTAACAATCAGCCTGAAGAAAACACAAGTCATGGGCCAGGGCATGGACTCACCTCCTTCTATTACCATCTCCACACAAGAATTGGTGGTTGTTCATGACTTTGTGTACCTCGGCTCAACCATCTCTGACACCCTCTCTCTAGATGTCAAGCTGGATAAACACATTGGCAAAGCAGCCACCATGTTCTCTAGACTCACAAAGAGAGTATGGCTCAATAAGAAGCTGACAACACATACGAAGATCCAGGTTTATAGAGCCTGTGTTCCAAGCACACTCCTGTACTGCAGTGAGTCCTGGACCCTTTGTGCACGGCAGGAGAGGAAGCTGAACACCTTCCATATGCGTTGCCTCCGACGGATTTTTGGTATCACCTGGCAGGACAAAGTTCCAAACAGAGCAGTCCTAGAACGAGCTGGAATTTTCAGCATGAATACATGATTGAAACAGCGACGTCTACATTGGCTCGGGCACATCATGAGAATGGCTGATGGTCGGATTCCAAAGGATCTCCTCTATGGAGAATTAATGCAGGGAAAGCGCCCCAGAGGGAGACCA
>NC_135786.1:54740000-54742500 GCF_051106095.1 Pogona vitticeps
AAAAGCCAGTTTTGTTTTGTGGTACCTTTCAGGAACCCAGGAAAAATAGATACAGTGGTGCCTCGCAAGACGATTTTAATTCATTCCGCAAAAATCATTGTCTTGTGAAAAAATTGTCTTGCGAAGTTTATTTATTTATTTTAAACAGATCCATAGGTTCCCTATGGATCTGTTTTTTTTAAAAAAAAAAAGTCTTGTGAAGCATCGATCTAAAAAAAAAAAAGTCCTGTGAAGCATCGGTCTCAAAAAAAAGTATTGCGAAACACGGTCATAGAAAAAAAGTCTTGTGAGGCACCATAGTGATCCCAAAAACCAATTGTCTTGTGGGTTTTTCATCCTGCGAGGCAATCGTCTAGCGAGGCACCACTGCACTGTAATCTGATGAGAGCCCTGTCTGAGATATTTTCACAGCAGAGTTTCAAAAGGGTTTTGGAGTACAGAGAAGTCTCACAACAACTGGAAGCCCAGAGTTAACACGGCTTTTGCGTCCGCTGGCTCAGGGATTCTTGCACGCCAAATAAAGTAACTTTTCTGAATTCTTTTTGACGCAGAGAACAACAGGAGCCACAAAGGAAAGACGTGACTGAGCACATGTCCCTCAGCAGGAACCACACATTTGTTTCTACAACAATGTCTGACAAGGACAGTGTGATTAAGATTCTCTGCCTTTTCTCTCATTTTAACAGAATAGCCAAAAGCAGAGAAAAAGACTGGGAAGAAGGGCAAAGCTTTTCAAACTGAATTAATGTACACTTTTCTATCTCTGTGGTAAGGAATCACTGAATCAGAATCACTGAAACAGCAATAGGACTTTATACTGCATTTTCAACTTTTTAAGATTTACATTGTCCCAATATTTTTTTCTAAATATCATATAAGATACTCACTGAGAGCAGAAGTGGAAAGTGATCTCCAGATACTATATATTCAATACTAACTCTTCTGTAACCAGCATGAAATTGTGTCTGAAATAGTAGGGCCTGTTTTCCCCTCTTGCTAAGCCCTGCGGGCAAAGAAGGTGGAAAGCAGGGAACAAAGCAATCATGCAGTGCTTTGATCCCTGCTTTCCCCCTGCACTTGCTAAGCCTGGTAGGGCTTAGCAAAAGGAGGGGAAAGCAGGAAACAAAGTGATCCTGCAGCACTTTGATGCCTGCTTTCTCCCTCCACTTGCTAAGCCCAGCAGGGCTTAGCAAAAGGAGGAGAAAAGCAGGGATCAAAGCAATTGCACAGCAGCTGGGGGTTCCCTATGATCCCTTCTCGCCTTTTTTATGCTGCGCAGGTATAGGAAGAGGAGGAAAGTGGAATCAAGCCATTCGCCAGGCAGGTGGGATTCCATTCGGGCAGGCTTTAGCAAGCCGCCCGAAGGGAAAATCCCTCTCTGCTTATACCCTTGAGGAACAACTGATCTGAAGGGGCATAAGCAGATAAGGAAGAAAGGGACAAATATAACAGGGTTATATTCATTGCTTTGTATTCAGAATATGAACCAATGAATATCCAGTGAATCAGGGATATTTAAGTAATATCTTGATTCATTTTTATATTCTTCCCCATGTCTAGTGGGGACCTTTTTTTTGGCATAACAATAATATTTACTGGGATTTTTAATTTTTTTATTAACTTTTTCAGCACAAATGCTTTCAGGAGATATTTTGAAAGGATTTTGATTTTCAGATGTTAAGCCAGGGTTTGTTTGCTTTTTACCTTAGCTTATATTGGTATTGGTGGTAACATTGTTTTGAGGAACATTGCAATGAGTTGTGCAATTAGTTACTTTATAAAAAATAACTGTCCATGTTCCAAGAACATATCTCCTCTCAGTGTACCTCAATGTTAGCATTAAAGCTAACCAAGGTAAGTCTGCACTTAGTTTAAGATCTTTCTGCAAGTCTGGATTTCAAGTCGTATTTAGCAAGCTCTGAAGACCAGCCACAAGCCTGGGCCTCCAAAGCATCTAGTTCCTCTATCTTTTTCCTGCTGGCAACATCTTGTCATGTTACATGCAGTTCATTTTGAGGCAGCCAATCCTGGCCTTGCAGCACTTCCCAGGGGGACGTTCTTTCTGAATGGAGAACAAGAGTTGCTTGTTAATTAGCCTTCTTGTGCCAAAGAACACTTGCTCAGGTGCTCCAATAACATATAACGCCTGTGTCCTAACTACCTGCAAGTAATCACTGAGCCACTAATAAAAAAGACAGCAAGAGCGAAAAAAGAACAATCCCCTTGTTGCATTGTTAGCAATCATTTTCTTGGCGGTTAACTTGCTCCAACATGTTAATTTTACATTCACACCAGAAGTGTTTTCCAGGAAAATGTAGTACTGTATATGTATTTTTAGATCGGTACAAGTGGGACCTTGTGCAGCCAAATGTTGCACTGTATCCTCCCAACAGAAATGCATATGATTGGCTTGTTGTTCTGTCCATGCATGGCGTTCAATATACTCTTCTCACTTGGATTCTTTCTTTCTTTCTTTCTTTCTTTCTTTCTTTCTTTCTTT